>NC_041399.2:152703676-152928676 GCF_900747795.2 Erpetoichthys calabaricus | reverse complement strand
TAAAAATTTTTCGCTCCAGCAATTTTAACTCTGTTACAAAGTCATCTAATATGGTATTGCAAACGGCAGCGGGAGCGTTTCTATAAACTCAATTTAAACTTACTGTTTACACCGTGCTTTGAAGATGCATAGTATGCGACACGTGTTTCGCCGTAATTGTGGGCTCATCAGGAGTACACAGTCACTGCACTCCCTTACGGGAATCGATCCTCGGACGTAGAGGCGAAACCCCTAACGTTGTGCCACGGCGTGAGGTTCGTTCATTTCACAGCATGTAGATCGGGGTAATTACATTGCAGGCATTCGTAGTGTGATTCACAATCTGATTGTATGGGTGGTTACCTACCAGGTAACGCTTGTGGTTGGTGAGCAAGTCAGCTAACTTCTGCCACGGTGCCCTCTTTCAGTTGCGAGAAGCAGATCATACAATGGTTGAAATAGTTTAATATATATAGCAAAATCACCGCGCTTCGCAGGGGCGAATATGGTATTGCAAACGGCAGCGTTTCTATAAAGTTAAAGTTACAGTTTATACCGTGCCTTGTTTCATATTCTTTTCCTACCTTATCAATTGTGTAATGTGTTTTTTGAACAGGTTTGATTAATGGAAGTGATCACTCGTGCTGCGTTCAGTCACTTCACGTGAGCCACTCTCTTGTGTGATGTTGCGATGTCCACGGGTTTATTTCATGTTAGCTAAGACCCGGCAGTTAAAAGTTTCTCGCTACAGCAATTTTAAGTCTGTTACAAAGTGATGCAAACTGTCGTTTATACCTCGTGTCTTCTCATTAAACTTGTATCTCGCGAATATGGCATTGCAAACGGCAGCGGGAGCGTTTCTATAAAGTTAAGGTTACGGTTTACACCGTGCTTTTTTATACCTCGTGTCTTCTCATTAAACTTGTATCTCGCGAATATGGTATTGCAAACGGCAGCGGGAGCGTTTCTATAAAGTTAATTTAGACTTACGGTTTACACCGTGCTTTTTTATACCTCGTGTCTTATGAAGATGCTTGTATGCGTCACTCACTCGCTTCTTATTGTTTCGCTGCCTTGTCAATTGTGTAATGAATGTTTTCTTCTGCGCTCTTTGGGGCTCCTCCTTCTTTTCTACGTACTGAGTTCACAGTCAGTTCACGTGATTACGTGGGAGGCATGATGACGCGACACGCAACTCAGTCTCCTACGGCCATCTTGCTGCCTACCATTACAGTATATGGACAAAAAAGAGGTTCCAGTTATGACCATTACACGTATAATTTTGAAATGAAAACTGCCTAACTTTTGTAAGTAAGCTGTAAGGAATGAGCCTGCCAAATTTCAGCCTTCCACCTACACGGGAAGTTGGAGAATTAGTGATGAGTGAGTCAGTCAGTCAGTGAGTGAGTGAGTGAGTCAGTGAGGGCTTTGCCTTTTATTAGTATAGATAGATCATAAGTATATAACCTTGTAGCCCCTCATCTTATCTTAATTTATATTACATAACATTAGCCTTGTCATATCAAACCATCAGACAGTTAAAGACTGAAAAAATATCACCAGATAAAAACAGACAAGGAGGGTTTTGGCCTATAATATTGCTGGAGTGCCTATTTTTCATCTGACAATATTCGTAAACTGCATATTTATTATCAAGCTCTTTATTCTCTATAACATTGTGAAAACCAAAATGAACTCATATACTGGACTTAAAACATGGGCATAGCATTTGGCACCAAAATCTCAGTGGTGCACCATATATAGTAATATAGAGGTGAAATTACCAATTAAATACATTGCATCCATGGATCTCTGGGGTAATAATTATGTACTATGACCTAAATGAATACAACACCCAAAAATTATATATTTTTTATATTTTACTTATGTAATGTGTTTTATACTGATAACCAGGAAAAATGTTCTCATGTTTTCATGGCGAACAGACATAATTAAAAGTTTATGATAGAATGGCATTCTATTGTGATGCTGCACCACAGTAAACAATACCAAACTTGTCCATGGAAAAGAAAATCTCACGTTACTCATGTTGCATAATGTACATGTCAGTTACCCAGCTGTATGCTCACAATGTGCAAATACATTAATTTTTTGTTGGAATATTTTTAAATAAATGCTTCCATAGAAATCCGTGCAGGTCATTAACAGGAAACACAACTGAAAACAGAACTCTTGAGAAAATTATGAGGGGGAGAGGTGATTCTTTAATTCAAAGGCTCAACCCCATGTGAACTGTGTGTATTCTCACTAATCTCTGAGGTTATAAATCTCAGTTTACTGAAGAGCTGCTCATTAAGACTCAAAATATCCATGGCTTTAGAACTGTCATTTCTTGACATTAGGTGTAATGTATTTAGTGCAGCCTTACCTGAACCTGGTTGTATTCCAGGTATATGTAAAAAAGAACTGTCGAGCACAGCATGGGTATCAAAAGCAGGGATGTTAGTATTTCCTGTTGAAACAATGCATTATTAGCTTGCAAATTAAAGAGGCAGTGCTGAGGATTTCAGCAGGTTTTGCAGTTACATTTTTGTAAACAGCAAAGCAAATCATTTATCTAGCCTTAGAGTAAAATCTGAGCCCACCAAAAAAAATTGAGACATCCAACTCTTTTTAGCCATATTCCTTAATGAATTCTGGAAACCATTCTTGCTCACTAAGCAGCCATGGGTATCACTTTATCCCTTTGAAAAGATGTTTACTGCATTAATGACTTAGAATAATTATATGTTTGCACCACTTCATAAATTTGTTCATGACCAGTATTATAATTTGTAAATCTCACTGTTTGTGTATATTTAATAAGCCTACTACAAGACCAACACTTGAAACACTCTGAATTCTATCCAATTTCAAAGAAAAAATACCTACCCATTTCTGTTGATGGATAATTATTTTGAGGGCTCAATGGTGTCTTTGAAATAGTATCTGGATTATTAGATTCAGGAATTGGATATCCAGGTGGTCTAGACATCATACGAGGCAATGCTGCAGGCACACTATAAACTGGAGTTTTTGGCATACCAGCATATGCCTGCTTGCTATATCTAGGAAAATTTTGTTGATTTCTTTCAGTTTCCTCACCAATGGGAAACAAGGAAGGATGGTGATTTTCTGAGACAGGGAAGCCTACAGGTACTTCGTTTTCAGATGGTAGCCTGCTTTGAGCAAAAGATTTCTTCTCATAATGAGGATTACTAGAAACTCTTCTGTTTCGTTCTTCGTAAACTGGATCTACACGGCTGCCAGAAACTTGGCTCCTTTGCTGATCCAGGCGGCTGCCATGTGCATGGTACATCCACTCTTCATCCAGCTTTTGTTGCAGGATGTCATTGTCAGACTGTGCATCTATCTGTATAGAAGTCTGGCGATTAAAGGCAGCAATATTGACTAGTTCATTTTTTTCCTCTGGAGATCCTTGGGAATGCAGAGAATATGGATGATCTGACAAAAAATAAAGTACCAGAGTAATTTTATAGTAAAAACATGTCCTGCACAGTACAGTTTCTATAACAATGTTTCAACAAATTTCTCCTTTAGAGTAGCTGCCGACTTTGAACTTATAACATATATATGCTTTCTCCACTTTACAAGGCTATTCCGTTCTCAAAAACCCTTTTTGAGGTGAATTTTTACCATTAATTTAAATGGAAAGTATTTTTACAAGTTTCCTGGCTCCAAAAATGGACCCCTTCTTTATTGAAATAATATCATAAATGAAAAATTGACACATTTAATTTAGCAATAACAGTAGTTATCAAACACACCCTACCAAGACATTGTCCTTCATTAAATACTGGTCAATAAAACTTTACCTGGATGGATGGATGGATGATCTTTCTTGGTACCATGATGTTCAGCATAATGCAATAAAACATGCAAGCAACACACCTGACAAGTTCACTGAAACAGCACATCAACGCAGGCTGCCACGATGACAGTCTATGTATGCAGCATCAATTGTGAGAATGACCAAGACTATGATAGTACATCATCAACATCTAGCCCTGCGAATAACATCCAGCCATATTGCATTGCAAAGCCTGCAGCTACAGGTTTGGTGTGAATACAATTGGGTTTTACTACTATCATCTGTGTTTGAAATTCATTCTGTGTTCGATCTTTGTGATGATGAAAATTCAGCATCACTATGGTGTGTAATTCAGGGCATCTGTATATATTTTCTATGTAATAAATACAATTAGAATACATAAATTAAAAATGTTAAGTGATTTATTGGTGTTAAACTAAATGGACATTTAGCAGTAATAATGAGACAAAAAAAGAAAAAGAAGATTACATTGATGCCCTCAATGTTATTGATTTCTGAGCTTGTTGGGCTGAATGGCTGGTTTTCATCAAATTTGCTTTTAACGTTCTAATGTAGTAGTGGTAGCAGGAAAGACAATTCAAATGAATGCTAAGGAAATTATAATTCCTCACCATTTCCCAATAAATTAAACAATACTGTCAGATAAATTGCAGCAACACAATTTACTTTTATTATCCTCAATTTCCTAATGTATTACACAGTCATAATTTGATCTCTTGAGCAGCATGCCATTGTATACATTCACATGCTTACCACAGCCCTGTAACTAGTATACAAATAAAATGCACTTTTTAAAAATATACACAATGTGCAGACATAAAATCCAGATTTAGTTAAACACAAAGTAAAACAAATGAAATCTGAAACTGATTAAGAACTAACTCTATTGATATTATTGCCGAGACATGGCTAGTTAACAATAGATTAGAGTAAAGCACAAACGCCAATCAGCAGCTTCCCAGGAGAAAACACATTACTTGAGGGCCCAGAGTCAGTTATTTTATGAAGTCATAGCCAAGTTAGATACAGTCCCAGCATTAACATTTTTCTTTTGAGTGTTATGATTAAGATGAGTACAATACATTTATAAGACAGGCACTAGAACTCCGTTTCTATTAGTAAATGAAAATTGGGTATGCATTTTCATAAAAGCTTGCATTTTAAAATTTCTGGTATCATAAGGATATATTAAAGAGGCTTAAACACAAGTTAACTTTAATTACACATTTATTACAAATATGGAGTGACAAATGTTTCTTTTTAACTGTGAAAATGATGATTCTCCTTTCTATACTACCGTATAAATATATATTCTCCAGTGAGAGAAATATTGCATTTTGGTACTTTTAGTGTGGTAAGAATGAATTTCTTGTTCACCTGAAAAACTAACAATAAGTATTACAATTGTCGTTTGTCCAACCTGAGCATAAGTTACGAGGAGTGTATAAAAGAACACATGCAAAAGTACATGGTATGAAATACTGTTATGAAATAGTTACCTGATTCAGAAGGTGATGATTCAATTGTTAGTGACTTCATTTTTTCTATACATTCCTTTGGACCCTGATAAGCTTTCTAGAAATTAAAGGAATATGTGACACTGTCAATGCATATTTTATTATATTTAATGGTAACCTTATAACAAAGGGCAGAACAAAAAAATATAAATATTGATACGCATTCTTACATTTGGACCATACCCAAGACTAACACCTATAGAACTGAGCATTCTGAATGTGATTCTGTCTTGAAATACTGTGATTTCAAGCACAACTCCTTACCTTCCTGGCTGCACCGATGTACTGCATTACCTTCAAGCATACACTAGTTAAAGTTTAGCTATCAGTAAGCATTAATAATATCTTGTTAGAAAAATCATAAAATATTATTTCAGCCTAGTATAACATGTAGAAATGCAAAGCAAAATAAATTCATTTGGCTATGGATACACACAACAGTCTTCAGTGCTACTCAAGTCTATATCAAATATTAAAAGGATTTCCACTGCTCAGTGCCACTCAGTGTATAGTTATTATACAAAGATATGCAGAAAACAATTGTTTCTTTATTGTGTACATCACAACTTTTCCACTTTCTTGCAACATTTATTAATTTATTTATCTGTTGTTACGCACAAATTTTAAATATTTTCCCAGGAAGCACAACACTGCATTAATGTGGATTTTAAATATGTTGCTTCAATTAAGGTGGCACAGTGGTTACCAGTGCTTCTTTACATTTCAAGGAACCTAAGAGGATCTGTCAGCTCTGTCACTGTTTGGAGTACAATGGGGGTAAATAAGTATTAAACGTGTCAACATTTTTTTCCAGTAAATATATTTCCAATTAAGCTCTTCACATGAAATTCTTACCAGACAATGTTATTAACTTAAGAAATCCACAAACATAAAAATATAAATGTTAAATTCCATAAATAAAGGTATGTGTAATGTTACAATGTAAGAAAAAAATTTTTTTCAGACTGGTTCAAATGATAATACATCACTGCATAATGTCAATTGTGTGTTTTTTTTTTTTTTAAACTTTTGGTGTGGAAATTATTTTATCTTTATCTATTATGGATAATGACTAGGCTGTTCCTCACTTCTGCATGCTCAACTAAATGCCTGCTTAAGTTCTTTACTTCTATTCACTGCCAATGTAGCTATATTAGAATGACATTCCCCATCCGTTACATTACACATGGTATCATAAAAATTAATTATTAAAAATACAAGACACAAGCCTGATCAGCTCTCTGGGGTAAGAGACAAGCTGAACTTTGATTTAAGCACACACAGTTATGTTTTCCTATGGCAAATGTTTCATCATTAGAAGACTTTAATTAGTATTCATGGTGTATCACTTTTATTAATGGCAAAAGCTACTTAACACTTTCTAAGTTGAGCATTTCCTCCACTAAACCTCTATAAATTTATGAAAAAATAAAGAAAAAAAGTGCTTGCACAAGTTCAGGCTTAAAAATCACACCTTCTCCACAAAGACTAAAAAATAATCAACGCCATAGAGATAAAAATTAAAAATGTGCATGCTCTTTATAAAGTGTTGACCACAAGTTAAAAAAAATATAAGTTGGCAACAATTCATTTCCATCTTTTCTTGTGTGACACTGGCACTTTCTGCTTCTCTATATGAATTTTGCTGATTATCTAAGAAATTGTTATGGGTAAGACATTGCATTAAGAGATGCACTGGTCCTAACTTCAATTTCTTTGACAGAACATCTGCTTGTATCTGATTCAGAATCTGCTTGCCGATTTCAAAGTGCTATAGTGTGTGAAAGTGTCATGTGAGCAGTTCACACCACAATAATACCAAAAATAGACATTTTAAACATTAAAAACTGAGTGGGATGTTGTGACAGTATTTCAGTACTTAATTGCTGTAATAGGAGGGGACATTGGACTCACATTCTGCCTGGGACAGAGGGCATTCTTGTCCCCAGAAGGTACTATAAAGTAGATTGGTTAGGGGAGACAGCCATCCATGATACTACAGGTCCCAGAAACAGTAGGTGGCAGCACCTTTCGGAAAAAGTGCCCATGTAAACACCTGCAGGGTGTGTTGTGAATTTCAGTCCTGAACATTCCCTGCTGGACGCCATGGGTGTTGCCGGGGGAGCTATTCCCATCTTGTGGAGCTTCCACCTGATCCAGAAATACTTCCGTTATGCAATGCTGTAGCACTGGAAGTGCTCCCAGGTCTAGCGTAAAGAGGGCTACTTCACACAAGTCAGGGAGCCAGGGTCAGTAGGTGGAGGATAACACTCACTAGAAGGTGTGGATGGAGAAATAAAGGAAGGAGTTATACTCTTTTTTGTATATTGTGCTATGTTGGATGAAGTGAGAAGAAGCCTGTTGAAGATACTTATAAAATAAAAATCATTTGAACTTGTGACTGTATTGCCGAAGTTGTGTCTAATGTTTGGGGTGCTATTATGTCTTGCACTGGTCATGTCATAAAAAGCAATTAACACTTTTCAACCAGGGCGGCACGGTGGTGCAGTGGTAGTGCTACTGCCTCACAGTATGGAGACCTGGATTTGCTTCCCGGTCCTCCCTGTGTTGAGTTTGCATGTTCTCCCCATGTCTGCGTGGGTTTCCTCTGGGTGGTCCGGTTTACTCCCACAGTCCAAAGACATGCAGGTTAGGTGCATTGGCAATCCTAAATTGTCCCTAGTGTGTGCTCGGTGTGTGTGTGCCCAGCAGTGGGCTTGCGCCCTGCCTGGGGTTTGTTCCTGCCTTGCGCTGGCTAGGATTGGCTCCAGCAGACCCCTGTGACCCTGTGTTAGGATATAGCGGGTTGGACAATGTCTGACTGACTGACTTTTCAACCAGCTAGAAAAAATTAACAATAAACTTAAGTAAAAAGTAATATCTTTGATACAGTTTATAAAAAAATACATCCATACTATATATACATATTTCACATAATATGTATTTAAATAGCAAACAGCATTATATACTGTTTTTAAAACTGTCCACATCAGCAGTCCACACTCATTTTGCGGTTTGTGAGCTGCTCCTGTACCAAAATGGTGGCACTTTCTGTCACTTTGTTTTGTTGCATGTGTATTATCTTAGCCCTCACTGCCTCTGCCACCTTCACATCTCTTATGTTGCCAGACTTGTCAGATTTGCTTGACTTGCACTAAGTGACAGCACACCAACATTTCATCAGGAGTAATTGTTCATCAACAATAAACAATGGCCGAAGAAGAAGGAGAAGAAGAGGGGGCCGGAGGCAGGAGGAGAGGATGAAGGTAAAGAGAGTGGAACTGAGGGTAGGAACTTTGAATGTTGGCAGTATAACTGGTAAGGGGAGAGAGTTAACAGATATGATGGAGAGAAGGAAGGTTGATATATTGTGCGTGTAAGCGACTAAATGGAAGGGGAGTAAGGCCAGGTGAATCAGAGGTGGTTTCAAATTGTTCTATCATGCTGTGGATAGGAGGAGAAACGGAGTAGGTGTAATTCTGAAGGAACAGTATGTCAAGAGTGTTTGGGAGGTGAAAAGAGTGTCAGACAGAGTAATGATTATGAAGCTGGAAATTGGAGGTGTGACGATGAATGTTGTTAGTGCATATGCACCGCAAGCTGGGTGCAATGGATGAGAAAGATTTTTGGAGTGAGTTGGATGAAGTGATGAACAGTGTACCCAAGGGACAGAAAGTGGTGATTGGAGCGGATTTCAATGGACATGTTGGTGAAGGGAACAGAGGAGACGAGGAGGTGATGGGTAGGTATGATGTCAAGGAACGGAATGAAGAAGGTCAGAGGATAGTGGATTTTGCCAAAAGGATGGACATGGCTGTGGTGAATACGTATTTTAAGAAGAGGGAGGAAAACAGGGTTACGTACAAGAGTGGAGGAAGATGCACACAGGTAGATTACAACCTATGCAGAAGAGTCAATCTGAAGGAGATTGAAGACTGCAAAGTGGTGGCAGGGGAAAATGTAGTTAAGCAGCGTAGGATGGTGGTCTGTAGGATGACGTTGGAGATCAAGAAGAGGAAGAGAGAGAGGGCAGAGCCAAGGATCAAATGGTGGAAGTTGAAAAAGGAAGACTGCAAGGTTGAGTTCAGGGAGGAGGTGAGACGCACTGGGTGGTAGTGAAGAATTACCAGACAGTTGGGAAAATACAGCAGATGTAGTAAGGGTGACAGCAAGAAGGGTGTTTGATTATGAAGCTGGAAATTGGAGGTGTGACGATGAATGTTGTTAGTGCATATGCCCCTCAAGCTGGGTGTGCAATGGATGAGAAAGAAGATTTTTGGAGTGAGTTGGATGAAGTGATGAACAGTGTACCCAACAGTGTTCCTCTGACATCTGGACAGAGGAAGGAGGAAAAGGAAACCTGGTGGTGGAATGGGGAAGTCCAGGAGATTATACAGAGGAAGGGGATGGCAAAGAAGAAGTGGGATAGTCAGAGAGATGCAGAAAGTAGACAAGAGTACAAGGAGATAAGCCGCAAGGTGAAGAGAGAGGTAGCGAAGGCTAAAGAAAAGGTGTATGATGAGTTGTATGAGAGGCTGGACAGTAAGGAGGGAGAAAAGGACCTGTACCGATTGGCTAGACAGAGGGACTAAGCTGGGAAAGATGTGTAGTAGGTTAGGGTAATAAAGGATAAAGATGGAAATTACTCACAAGCGAGGAGAGTGTGTTGAGCAGATGGAAAGAATACTTTCAGAGGCTGATGAATGAAGAGAATGAGAGAGAGAAGAGATTGGATGATGTGGAGATAGTGAATCAGGAAGTGCAACGGATTAGCAAGGAGGAAGCAAGGACAGCTATGAAAAGGATGAAGAATGGAAAAGCCGTTGGTCCAGATCGCATACCTGTGGAAGCATGGAGGTGTTTAGGAGAGATGGCAGTGGAGTTTTTAACCAGATTTGTTTAATGGAATCTTGGAAAGTGAGAGGATGCCTGAGGAGTGTGGAAGAAGTGTACTGGTGCAGATATTTAAGAATAAGGGGGATGTGCAGAACTGTAGTAACTACAGGGGGATAAAATTGATGAGCCACAGCATGAAGTTATGAGAAAGAGTAGTGGAAGCTAGGTTAAGAAGTGAGGTGATGATTAGTGAGCAGCAGTATGGTTTCATGCCAAGAAAGAGCACCACATATGCGATGTTTGCCCTGAGGGTGTTGATGGAGAAGTATAGAGAAGGCCAGAAGGAGTTGCATTGTGCCTTTGTGGACCTGGAGAAAGCATATTACAGAGTGCCTCGAGAGAAGCTGTGGTATTGTATGAGGAAGTCGGGAGTGGCAGAGAAGTATGTAAGAGTTGTACAGGATACGTACGAGGGAAGTGTGACCATGGTGTGGTCTGCGGTAGGAGTGGCAGATGCATTCAAGGTGGAGGTGGGAATACATCAGGGATCGTCTCTGAGCCCTTTTGTTATTTGCAATGGTGATGGACAGGATGACAGACGAGATTAGACAGGAGTCCCCGTGGACTATGATGTTTGCTGATGACATTGTGATCTGTACTGATAGTAGGGAGCAAATTGAGGAGACCCCGGAGAGGTGGAGATATGTTCTAGAGAGGAGAGGAATGAAGGTCAGTAGGAACAAGACAGAATACATGTGTGTAAATGAGAGGGAGGTCAGGATGCAAGGAATAGAGTTGGCGAAGGTGGAGGAGTTTAAATACTTGGGATCAACAGTACAGAGTAATGGGGATTGTGGAAGAGAGGTGAAAAAGAGTGCAGGCAGGGTGGAATGGGTGGAGAAGTCAGGAGTGATGTGTGACAGATGGATATCAGCAAAAGTAAAAGTCTACAGAATGGTAGTGAGACCAGCTATGTTATATGGGTTGGAGACGGTGACACTGACCAGAAAGCAGGAGAAAGAGTTGGAGGTAGCAGAGTTAAAGATGCTAAGATTTGCACTGGGTGTGACGAGGATGGACAGTATTAGAAATGAGTACATTAGAGGGTCAGCTCATGTTGGACGGTTGGGACACAGAGAGGCGAGATTGCGTTGGTTTGGACATGTGCAGAGGAGAGATGCTGAGTATATTGGGAGAAGGATGCTAAGGATAGAGCTGCCAGGCAAGAGAAAAAGAGGAAGCCCTAAGAATATGGTGAGAGAGGACATGCAGATGATGGGTGTGACAGAACAAGATACAGAGGGACAGAAAGATATGGAAGAAGATGATCTGCTGTGGCGACCCCTAACGGGAGCAGCCGAAAAAAAGAAGAAAAATAGTTCATCAACAGTTACATTCTACTCTTATTTACAATGCATGATGCAGTTCTGTATGAAGAGTGCGAAGTGTCCGATACAGCAGCAGAGGCAGAAAGAACAAATGTCGAGTCAAGTACACAGTGCTGAAAGGTGGCAAATGAAAAACACATGATATGTAAATACAATCATGAGTGGAGAAAGACAGCAATTCACATCTAGATATCAGTGTTCAATGGAGCCAATTGTGGCAGTAACAAGGTTTTTGTGTAAAAAATAAAGAAAATGATAATCAAAGTTGTTTTCTGAATATATTTCTAAATACATTTTTAGAGTTACAATGACATAGGTAGTTGCAGTGTGTCTATTTAGGACAAGTCAGGGAAAGACAGGAGCATTACATGCACACTGACAAAATAACTTAAAACTGAAAAACACAATGCTCATTGGCACTGTCCATGGTGTTTCTTGTATTCATCTGATGAAAACACAAGCAAAGCAGACCTCAAAATCTAAACAGTGTGCACCTGATAAATGTGGGAGATACCTATTATAGGTTTGGCAAAGTTTTGACCACTTCTGAGCTAACACGCAGTTGTGTCTGATGAGCCACAAAAACAACTAATACTAATCTCTGGCCAGGCCACTGATAAAACACTAAGAAATATTAGAAAACTTACTGAACAAAAGGTAATGGAGTGCTTTTTTTCTCAGATGTCAGCTAATTTAATTAATGCTACATTATCTCATAAACTGTGAATTACATCTACAGGACAATTAAAAAACAAGTCTAAAAGCTATGAATTTGGCTGTAATTTTTTTAATACTCATTTAAGTACTGAAAACCTTAATTCTGCAATTGATCAGAGTGAGAAGAATGTTACAGGGAAATGGGATGAAAGCATTCTTTCAACTTTTGGATTTCTTACATTTGATTAAATAATTCATCCATTTGTCTGTCTTCTCACATGTTTATTAAGTTCAGCATTGTGAAGGCTCAGCACCTATTCCTACCAACATTGTGCACAAAATAGGAACCAACCCTGGATGTTGCACCAGTTCATCACTGGGCAAAACCCATGGACACAACTCATAGTTTGACATTTTAGAGCTGCCAGCAAATCTAACATATAATATATGGGCAAAATACGTGGACACCACTCCAAATTATTGAGTTCAGGTATTTCAGCCTCACCCATTGCTGACAGGCACATAAAATTAAGCACACAGCCATAAAATCTTCTTTGACAAAAACTGGCAGCAGAATAGGGCATACTAAAGTGCTCAGTGACTTTAAGCATGGCACTGTCATAAGGATGGCAGCTCTGTCACAAGTTCATACTTGAAATTTCTGCTGTACTATATCTGCCCTGATATTATTACTGTGAAGTTGAAGTGTCTGGGAGCAACAACAGCTCAGCCACAAAGTGATAGGCCATGTAAATTCACAGAGCTAGGCCACCCAGTACTGAAGTGCACAGTGCATAAACAAATGGCTGTGGTATAGTGTGTCAATGGCGAATCACCTGGTCAGGTTTTAATGAATAAGTAATTAAATTACTGGCTCAATCTCTGTGGGCGTGCATGCTTGCGCAGCTGCAGGAGGTTTGTGGGGTCGATTAAGACGGAGCATGCCTGAACGTGAAGGGTGTTCTGTCTCAATTGATTCTTTGGCTTTCTGCAGTTTATGATCGGGACACTGTGCCCGTGGAGAAGATAAAAGGGAGCTGGCTCAGCAGAAAAGGGGAAAAAAAAGAAAGAAAAGAAAAAAGGAACTGAGAGAACAGGGCAGAGAACCATGAGAACAGCATCATGGGGAAGAGACAGGACGAGCCAGCCAGGCAATGAATGATCGGCACTCCAGGGGTGGATTGTCCCCACTTAATATGGAGGAATAGTGGGTGTGTTCAAGTGAAAGTCCTATCCCAGGGAGCAAGAAGGATAACGGAGGACAACCGACCCTGAGTGGTCTGGCTGACACCACTCGAGGCAGGAAAGACAGGGGTCAGAAGGAGTGGACAATTGGCTGCTGGTGTCTCTGCTGGCTGAGCGAGCAATGGATAACCTGGGGAGACAAAAGGGGGGTTGCACTGGGCTCGTCAGAGAGAACATGAAGGACCCAATGACTGTTGATTTACTATCATTTTTAACTCTGACTTTTAATCTCATGGATTGTTGCTTGTTTTTTTAAGGATTATTTATTTATCGAAGAGAGCACTGCACTTTATGGACACTATTTGGTTTTTCATGGTTTTAATAAAAGCATTATGTTCACTTTTCCACCCACCGCTTGCTCTGAGTGAATGTCTTCATTTGAAGGCTCATCCCTTGGGTATGTCATCCCAACCCACATCATCACAATGGCCTATCCTGCATTGCACAACTCATAACTAGTGTTGATCAACGAAGTTCTCCAAATATGCTGTATGCTGAAACAAATATGCTGTGTGACCTTGTTTGCTGAAAATTTTCCTGGAAATTCGGCATGCCGTTGGCTTAGATGAACATTTTTTCCTAGCGCCTCATGATTTGTGAGGCCAGACTGACATCACAGAACTGTAGCAGCCAGGTACAGAACTTTCTTGTGTACTGCAAGGTTGCTGCCCATCATAAAAAAATTGGAAGCATTTTATTTGAGGGGTACATTAACTAACCATAAGGAGAATAATATAGTATTGTCACCAGATACACTATATCATTGATCCCTATCTGCCTGTGCAGTGCCACATGGATAACATGCACTCATAATTAGCCATGTGTAGCTAGCAGACAAATTAAGCCCTAATAGAACCCTCTCATTCCTTGTGTCAGAATGAGAGCCTATGAAATAATAATAACCAAAGATTTAGTACTATTTACAAGGTGTTTCTATTATCATGATAGGGGAGGAAAATGCAAAGTGCACCCAGAGCTGTGACTTTAAACAATGAAATGATTTAGTCCCACACTACTGCTTCATGGCAGGGCCATTGTGTACTAATTGCTAGTTTGAGGACAGTTGTTGCATTTTCCTCGTTGTAATCATTCGGTCTCTGTCTTTTGATGTTTGAGGCACAGTGCTGCAATAGTTAGCACTGCTGCTTCACAACTTAGATCCCATTTTTGGCCACAAGAATCAGTCCAACATTGTTGGCAAACACTCCCTTAGTTCTTTGATACACTTTAAAGACCAATGTGCCATTATACTCCACTCAAAACAAGTTCAGTTCCTCCTCCTCCAGTGTTTGGTGTGGATCCTGAACATTTCCAAGATTTCACCAAACCTACGGGAGAAGCAAAATCCACTGGGTTTGCTCATCACTATTCATAAAAGATATCCAAATTGCCTATTTAAGCAGCATTATCACAAAAACTGTTTTGTTAGAAGCTTTATGAAATGGGCTTCCATGGCCAAGCACCTGCTCCCAAGTCTAACATTACTATGTGCAATGTGAAGCATTGGCTAGAGTGGTGTACAGCACACTACTTTAGGACTTTGGAGCAGTGAAAACGTGTTCTCTAGAGTGCTACATTATGCTTCACTACTTGGCAGTCTTATGAATGATTCTAGTGGTATAGCAAATTTTAGCGGAGAAGAGATAATGGTCTTGGGCTGTTTTTCAGGGTTTGGTCTAGCCCCCTTGGTTCCAGTGAAGGTTACTGGTAATGGTAGAGCATGCAAAGACATTTTAGACTATTGAGTGCTTTCATCTTTTTGGCAACAGGTTGGGAAAGGTCCTTTTCTGTTCCAGCATGACTGTGCCATATACAAAGCTAGGGCCATTAAGATATGGTTTGACGAGTTAGGTTTGGAGGAACTTGGGGTCCTGCACAGAACCCTAATGAAACACCTACTGAATACCTTTATAATTAACTGGAATACCAATTGCAAGTCAGGTCTCCTCAACATCATCACCTGACCTCACAAATGCTCATTTGGATGAATGGGCACACATTCCCATAGACACACTCCACAATCTTGTGGAAATTCTTCCATTAGATTGGAGGCTGTTATTGCTGCAAAGGTAAGGCTAACTCCATATTAATGCGCATGGTTTTGGAATGGGATGTCCAACAAGCTGAAATATATGTGATGATCAGGTGTCTACAAACCTTTGGCTGTATAGTGTACATATGTTTTGGATCTAGTCAAAAAAATGCAGAACCTGGAAGAACTACCATGAAGATTCTTTTAAAAGTTGCAATCAAAAAAAAGCCTTTAACAATTTACTTACCCGAAGATCTTTTAAATCTCCTTCAACACTGTGATACAAATTGTTCATGTAGAAAGGCCAAAAAATGTCATTACACTCTACAATGGAAAAAAAAAAAAAGATATACTACATTATCCTCTAAATTTACTACAATGTAAACAACAAAAAAATTACAAAGCAATTAGGTAAAATGACTGAAACATTTTATATATGTTACAGCCTTTCAGAATGATACCTGTGCATTAATTTTTAAAGTATCCATGAATTTATATTTATCATGTAGAACTGAAGAGTAAAATAATAACTTATTTACATAGGCAGAAAACTATTTAAAAAATAATAAAATCTCTTCAAAAAGATGTCATCCATAAAAGTCATACAAACACTCATGAAAAAGTTAATTGTGAAACAATTCTTGATTATTGGTATAGTCCAAACGTTAGTTATAAATGTGAGTTTAATGGGTGTGGTCAACTGGGATTTCAGCTTTTGCATCTCCTTATTGAATGTTTTTTTATACATCTGGTGACAATGCTTTTTTTTTTTTTTTAAATTCGGTGTCAAAAATTGGTATCATGTATTACTCCATCATTGTACATACCCTCTAAATGATTTTGTATGACTGCTGGTGATTGCAGTTTTTCCTTGCTAGCATTGCTGCTGATATAGAAGGCTGCTGCTGTCCAACATTTACTGTGGCATGCTGGGGTTGTACTTGGCAATGCACTGTTGATGTATCAGTTGTGATAATTTAGACCAGTATCACAAAGTTTCAAGTTTAAATTCAAACAGCTCACAAATCAAATTATTTAGCATGCTTAATTTTTGCTGAAAGCTCTTGTTTCTAGATAGTCTAACATGTAGTTTAAATACTGTTCTCACGTCTATTTATGTGAACAACATATCTCAAGTTTATATCAGATGTTACAATGTAGCAAAGCAAATAAAAGTTCAAAAGCAAATGTAAGCATATAATTGATATGATTGTTAGGTTTAAAATCTTAACATACTTAGCAAAATTATTCCAGAACAAGTCTGCATCTATTACATGAAGAATACCACAACACACCCTAAATTTATAAAGTACTACTTTGATTACAGTAAATATAAGACTTCTGTTAAAACCAGGCACTACATTTCTCTAGAAGATCTGAAGGGAGTTTAAATGATAATATTCCAGGCTTTAATGTACTGTATGTGGGTCTAAGTAGGTGTCTGTCATCCTCAATGCAACCTCCCAGTTTAATCAGTGTCTTTGAAAAATTCTGAAGTCATGGATTACTTCTCCACAACTATGTCTGTTTAAGATTGAAAAGATTTAATTTAAAAGATTCTGAGTTTAATGTATTTTTTGTGTTTCATGGTGAGCACAAATATACAAATTACTCTAGAAGCAGTCTGACTAGTGCACTGTACATATAATATGCAATATTCCTTGATTGACATGCACTATTTAATTTGATTTTTTTTATTTGCCTCCTTATACTATCCACAGGATTGAAATACTGTCTCAAAGACCCCTAAAATCCATCCATCCATTTTCCAACCCGCTGAATCCAAACACAGGTTCACGGGGGTCTGCTGGAGCCAATCCCAGCAAACACAGGGCACAAGGCAGGAACCAATCCCGGGCAGGGTGCCAACCCACCGCAGGACACACACAAACACACCCACACACCAAGCACACACTAGGGCCAATTTAGAATCGCCAATCCACCTAACCTGCATGTCTGTGGACTGTGGGAGGAAACCAGAGCACCCGGAGGAAACCCACGCAGACACGGGGAGAACATGCAAACTCCACGCAGGGAGGACCCGGGAAGCGAACCCAGGTCTCCCAACTGCGAGGCAGCAGCGCTACCCACTGCGCCACCGTGCCGCCCGACCCGTAAAATCCTTTTTTGAATTTGCCTCATGAAGATGAAGGGCACATTTTTTTTACATTTACAATTAATGTTCTATTAAATGGATTATGTAGTCCTTGTTTACATTGATCTTTATTTTCCCAGTTAGTTAGTTCCAAGTCACATCTACTGTAACATTTTCCATGTCTTTTTGAATTGTATTTAAATGACACTTCAGTATGTGCTATACATCCAGTTTTTGTGTCCACTGCAAACTTATTTACAATTTTAAAGTAAATAATGTCATCAATTTATGTTCGAGTGAGTAATGATCCTAGCAAAGATTCCTGTATGTCTCCATGATGAGCTCAGCACATCTGCAGCATTCTTCTCTTATCCATTCATTTAATTACCTCCTTACTTACCAGCTTAACATCCAGCTTGATAAGTTATCTATGATACCAGTTTTTTTAACTTCAAAATGTGTCTTTAAAGCAGAACTATATCAAATGATACTATATATAAAATGTAATTTTGTTATTTACTTTTCTTTTGTCTAACACTCCAAACTTAAAGAGGCTTGGCACAATCTTTCTTTTGTATATCTGTGAAAATGAAAATGATTTACTATATTTTTAATTTTATAACTTATTTTGTTTACAGGATCCATATTCTTAAATGATGGAGGTATTAGTATATTATAATTAATACCATCACTTTAATTTCCCTTATTACTGTATGGAGTATCATTTAAAGTAAATCTAATAATTGAAGTGACTGCTAAAATGCTTACTAAAGCTTTATAAATAAAGTCTTCCATTTTTTTTCTGCACTTCTGTTAAAATTCAGTCAACCCCAGGAGTTTATTTTTTTTTATCATGCATTATGTGTGGGACATACATGATTCTCCTATTCGAAAACCTTTAATCCTTTCTCATTTTTTACTTCTGTCTAGGGTATTCTATTAATTTCTCCTTTGCTATATGCTAAATTAATGATTTATTTATTTAGTTCCTTTGCTATTTCCTGCTCATTTCCAATTTATCTTTTTTTTAGTGGGAAATTCATTTGTAGTTTGTTTTAGCTTTCTCAGTGATCGCTTTTTTTGGTTCCTTACTTAAACTTCTGGTTGCAGTTTTCAGTGTTATACTATGTCCAAAATTGTATGGTTTTTAAAATTCCCTTACATTCCCTGAGGCGGCCTTCTGCTGTTATGCACCTAAAATCTGGAATAGCCTGCCAGTAGGAATTCGCCAGGCTAATACAGTGGAGTACTTTAAAAAACTGCTGAAAACACATTACTTTAACATGGCCTTCTCATAACTTCACTGTAATTTAATCCTGATACTCTGTATATCCAATTCATTATAATAACTATTCATGGTGGCTCTAAAATCTGTACTAACCCCTACTCTCTCTTGTTTCCTTGTCTGGTGTCCGCAAGCCACCACCATCTACTCTAAGTACCATGATGTTCCAAAAATGATGGATGTATTAAAAGCCAGAAGTCTGTATGACCATCAGCATCAAGTGACTCCGTGAGAACCCTAACTACAAAGAGGGCTATTTCATTTCTGTTAGGTAGAATGCCCAGAGGGGACTGGGCGGTCTCGTGGCCTGGAACCCCTACAGATTTTATTTTTTTTCTCCAGCTTTCTGGAGTTTTTTTTTTTTGTTTTTTCTGTCCACCCTGGCCATCGGACCTTACTCCTTTTCTATGTTAACTAATGTTGCCTTATTTTAATTTCTTATTTTGTCTTTTATTTTTATTTTCTTCATTATGTAAAGCACTTTGAGCTACTTTTTGTATGAAAATGTGCTATATAAATAAATGTTGTTGTTGTTGTTGTTACACACTTAGTCTTCATTCATCAATTTATGTAAGATTTTTAGATGTTTCCCTGTACTTGTTTTTAAAATTTTGTGCATGAATGAGGATGCCCAAGATTTTTTTTGTTTGTTTTGATGTGCACTTCTGCATTTTTTCATAAGTAGGTACTACCTTAGAAGCAGAAGCAGAAATCACTTTACTGACCATGTCTACTAAGGTGTACTAGGAATTTGTCTTGGTAGTACTTATGCAGCATACATGGGCAACACAGAATATACAGAAATAAAATAGAATAAAATATAAAGAAAAACAGTGTGTGGGTTTACATAGTTGAATAGAAACTCAGACCTGGTTAGTCAGAAAAGCTGCAAGTAGAAGAAAAAAAAATGCTTAGGTGACATGTTGTTTTAGCTTTCACTGTACAAAGGTGTTTGATGAAAGAAAGTCTTTGGAATAGGTAGTTCCCAGGGTGGGACAGAAATAAAATAGAATAAAATATCATAAATTATGAAGAAAAAGAGTATGTGGGTTTATATAAATTAATTGAGTAGAAACTCAGACCTGGTTAATCAGAAAAAATGCACGTGGAAGAAAAAAAAATGTTTAGGTGACATGTTGTTTTAGCTTTCACTGCACAAAGGTGTTTGATAATGTAAATTCTTTGGAATAGGTGGTTCCCAAGGTGGGTCGGATCAGAAATAATCTTCATGCTGTACTTACTTTTCCTGAACATATATAGGGCTTGAATGGGTGGTAAGTTATAGCCTATGATCTTTTCACGGGCTCTGATGATGTGCTGCAAATTGGCATTAGACAAAGCAGATACAGCACCAAACCAGACACTTATAGTTGAGCAAATCTGGGAATTTAAGCATTTAGGGAAAGCTTACATTTTTCTTCAGCTTTTATTCCAGATACACAACTGTAAAAATATCTAGGGTGCAAGTACTACATTAAGTAGGACTGTTCTGACCTGCAAATGAAGGCCTTTCCTTTGGATCCCCATTCCAACAAGAGACCATCAGATCTAGAAATTCACGTGGAGTATCAGAAGTAAGTTCACTCATGTCTGGACGGTTTCCCTCACTAATGCAGTGGTACAAATGACACTCGCCTTGTGCATCTAGAAATAAAAAGAAAAGAGTCCTTACATTCCTTGTATAATATAATGAAGGAAATACAAAACATGTTTGCATTTGGTTTTCTTACTATATACATTCTGATGCAAGATTTTAATTAAAATTACAGTTTAATTAGGCCCAAAATCAAAATCAGTAAAGTTTTGTTGTAATACTTTTCAAGGAGATTCTTAATTTATTACTTAACTGAAAATCTTAACTAAAGTTCAAAATCTGTTCAGCAATTAAGGAAAACGAAAAAAGCAAATTTCTAAGATAAGCATGTGGTATTCAATTAGCATTACCATTATGAAATATTAGTTTACATAATAGTTTATTAAAACAAACTTGTGATGTAATCTGAAAAGCCTTTTAGAGCTCAGAGTCATTGTGAAGACCTCTGTCACTAGAAAACCTCAGGTACTACACTGAATACAGGGATATCTATTTCAAGGCACACCTATATTGTGGAGACACATTCCTGTTCTACTTATTTGACTTCTTCAAAAATGGTTTTGTTTCTCTACTACTGAATGTGTCATATTTAAATTATCAAGCATTACATAAACCTCAAAAGCACATTCTCCGCAACACTAAAATTGTTTCTCAAATGATATAATTGTTTAATATTGAGGCTGTTAACCCTTGACAAATTTTGTGACATTGAAATACCCATAGTATCCTCAGGTTTGCACACTTTATCAGTCTATTCTTTTCCTTTTGCCCGCCCTTTTATCCAAGAAGTTTGGAAATGTATTTTTATTAAAATATCTAAACATTTTTACCCTTTGGTTTTTGTAAATGTCGAAAAGCATACAGATTTCCATAGACCAGTTCTCCCAAAATTGGTATGAAGAAATAATTCATATGCATTGACCGTATCATAAAAAAAAAACTTGCAATTTCCAAATCAAAACGCTTTGCAATGCTTTTCTTTAATTAACACACTTATCCAGTCGCAGACTTTCCTCCAAAACAATAAACAAACCTTTACTCAATGTTCATAAAACAAATTGTGCTGCTTTTAATCAAAGCCAAAAAGATCTCTTAATGAACAAGGATAAGAATTTAATGAAATCCATAAAAAAAGATCAGAAGCTACACAAACTGCTAAACTAGGTTTTACATACTCTGTCTCCTCTGCATTCTTTTAGCCTCAATCTTTATAATATCTTTGCAGATGAACACTTGTTTATGTGGATTCTGGCATACCATGCTTTTAATTTCTCATCTGCCTTTACTTCCCTCAACCTGCCTTCTCTACATATTTCTGTCCCAACATACTTGATGAAAGCTCAGCAATCATAGGACAAATGAATAGTGTTACAGTCAGATGTTATTGAATTAATGCAAACACTCAGCGAATAGCTCACTTTACTGATACAACAACCAGGCCAATGGACAATGCATTTCTGCTACACTAGTAAAACAAATGTAATAAAACAGTGGGTAGTTAGTTAGAAGCCCCTATGATTCATTATCCACCAGTCACTAAAACTTACTTCCCATCAACAAACAAGAAATCTTAACGGCTGGACTTGGGAGAAAAACCTTGTGAATCTGTGGCACCTACGTCACCTTTGAAGTCACAGTGATGGCACTGCATAGTATCATAGCACATTAAATATTATACTGTGGGAAAAAGTGTAAAATTTTGTGGGAACCAGGTAGCATTTATCATGTGTGTGCAGGTATGTGGATACATGTAGAACTGTAGGTTGTGTGCAGGACTGAATTTTGAAAGGAGTGGGTATATGCTGGATTGACAAACAAGTCTCCAGCAGAACTACTATGCCAAGGGATGCTAAATTCAGATCCTGGATGGCCACAGTGGCTGATGTTTTATTTCCAGATACTTTCTTAATTAGTAACCGTTACTGCCACCAAAGGAACATGCTTATTTTACATTAATGTTCACTGACATTCTTTTGAAGATTAAGTAATTGCTTTTTTTCTTCAAAAAAAGAAAAACTAAGTCCAGACAAATACTCATCTTCTCTAGTACTCAAAACATAATGATAGCACTCTAAGAAAACAAAATCAACAGGTTTTTTAATGTGTGTTATGACAGAATGAGAGCACTTAGTGGCCAAAGAGCTAAATAAAACATTTTGTTTATAGTAGGGATTAGCTTCTAATTAAGAAACATTTGATTGAGAAACAGTACATTTTATGTCTAAGAAGTAACTGTCAATATGCTCTTTCAAAATACATTTTTATGTATTATTGTGTTACCTGAAGTCCTTAATAAAACAACATTTGCAACAGAAACTTAGACAAAATTAATCAGAATTACAATACATAACCAAAATATGAACACTACCTAATGAGCATTATGTGCTTCATTCATCAGTAACAGTAAAACTGAGACTTTTGATATCTTAGAAACACAGTATTTTAACTAAGTACAACAATGCTCATTATAAGCTAATCTAACTTCCTTGCAATACTCACATTCATAAGGCTCCTTGTTAGCCAGAATGACCCATACTACAATTCCAAAGCTATACACATCAGATTTTTCAGTGGGTTTTGTGTTGATTTGCTTCAGATGTTCTGGTGCCATATAACATAGTGTTCCAGCATTGCTTTGAGGCTTGTTACCTAGCCGGCTTTGTCTACGAGATTCTTCTTTGGTCAATTTACTCCATGTTTGACAGATGGCAAGTCCCAGGTCTGCAATCTGTCAAAAAATGTAAAGAAAACATACCGGTAATAAGTAACATTATATTAAATGTTACTTGCACCTGGTTCCTAATGACATGTCCTTTCAAAAAACAGAAGATTTAAGATAAATATGATAAAACATATTGAGAAATGTAATTGAATTTAAATTTAAAAATTAAAATATTTAAATGTGAGGATTTATTCATACTAATTTTAAGTGATTTCATTATTAATATGCTAAAAAGTATGGTAAATACAGATGAAAACCCCTAAGCCCTATTGACACAATTATTATTAGGAATTAGTGTCATACGCTGAAGGTGTAGTATGTAATAACTTTCAGGTTAGTTGGAGAAGTGTACACCTTTTTAAAGAATTACTTAATTTAATGTTATTATTATTTTCATTGTGCTCCCCAATAGATGTGATTACATGCAGTCATAAATTCTGACTGTAGTGACATACAGTATGCAGTAAAAAAAATTTTAGGAAATATAAGGTATAGTACTTATTTTTTAATTATTTATGTTATTTTTCAACTGGCATGACCAGTATGCTATATGCAAACGTTGATGTAGTTTAAAATAATGACATTTTGAGTACAATATATCCCAGTAAGCATAACAGCCGTTAACCAAAATGCATACAGTAGAAAAAACAAATAATACAATACGTATTGCTGCATCTATAAACCTGCTTTAAACTCCTTAAATTGAAACGGCTTAAAATTAGGACAACCAGTCTAGTTTAAAGAAACTTTTTATAAACAAATCAAAGAAGTGGGAGTAACATGAGCACAAACATTCCCTTAAATATTAACCATGCAGAATTTTACCATGTAGCCAAACACATCCAGACATCATATTAAAGCATCATGTTACTTACAGCCCATTTGAACTAATCTAATGTAATCAGAGTGGTAAGGCTATCACTCTAATTACATCAACTATTTTCTACTTTTAAAAATTATTCAGCTAAAAAGAATCTTTGAAAGAATTTAAATACCTTTGATATAAATATTGCTTGTATTTTTAAATACATTCTGCACTGATTTTAGTTACAAGTACATAAAGGAACATTGGGCACATGCTTTTGCTCTTTAAAGTTTGCTCTTTATAATCGCAATAGATGTGATCAAAGAATCAGAACTTAGTTCCAAGTCCACTTCTTGTGGTAGCCCTATGGAAACTACTTAGATGGTTAGAAAGCCCTGAAACATAATGGTTTTGTATATTTGATACACTTTATTACTGCACTAGCTCATTTTTCATCAAAGCAAACAAAAATCAAGTATCAAAATATTAAAACAATTCCCATGCAAGTATACCAGCTTCCCATGTAAAAAGTATACTGTTCCCATGAATGCTTATTTATTACATTTTTAAATAATAATTAAATAACAATTAAAAGCAAATACCAGAAAAAAAATACTATAGGAAGGCACCTTAAGGTATATCATGTAGCATGCCTGTGCTGGGTAATTGTTTTATAGCTCTCTACTCCATCTTGTGGCAGAAAAGCTGTTGTACTTTGAACTTAACGCAGCAGTGACAGGAATTATAAAATGTATTAGAAAAAAAAAATAATAATAATAAAATTGGGAGAAACATTTACTTTAGATATAGGATTAACTGCAAAATTATATTATTGTTCATAGGTGCCTGGAAATCTGCCTTACTTTTGCAATCAAGCTTGGATTTCCTGTTAACAGGGTAAAGAGAGCTTGAAACTGTGTTCTCTGTGTAAGGGATGTGACAGCAGACTGTGCCTGCATTTTAATTTCTCTGTAATCATGAACCAAAAATTTAGCTAACATTAAATGTGTTGCTGCTGCCATGAGTACTCCTTTGCTTCTTTTGTGTATGCATTAAGCTCTCAAATGAGTTTCTGATGTTAACACATTGAGCATATTTTCAGGCAAATGCTATCCTATCGAATATTAACTTCCAATTTATACACCAAACTCCAGAAAACAGTAATCTATTACACTAAAAAAACTCGGGGATTTATACATCCAAACAAATTCTTTAGTACTAATTAACTATAATACCACCAAAAATGTCTTGCTTATCCATTTGTTTGGTTTGTGGAATGTCTGGAAATACAGACATCTTGAAGTGATAGGCAGAAACCTAGCATCTGCTGGAAGAGCTCAGTTCTTTTCACAGTTCAACCTGGATTAGGATGGAATTCATATGCAGGTATTTCTCAGATTTTCGGATGAGGTGCCATGATCAAAATAGTGACTCTTGACTATACGGTGCATTTCTTAATTTCCCTTTTTATTTATTGAACTAGCAATCTATGCGTTTCTTATTTAGCAGCCCTAAATACATTCCTGATGACTGAAAGAGTGGCTTGCGATGATAGTAAAGTGAAGTACAGTATATCACTGCTCTCCAGGGACTGTCTATTTTTAAAGTGCAGTCAACCTCTTTTCCCTGTCCTGTAAAGGGACCACCGTAGATAGATGTTTAAAAGAACAATGGGAATTTCTAGCATTTGCAGACATGACAATACTATCAGAGCCAGAGGTACAAGTGGAGAAAACATACAACAAATTAGAGTTTGTTAAGGATTTGCAATTGTGCAAAGCATTTCCATATTAGTAGCAAAAGAAAAAAACGAGACTTTATCTATTAAGGTGTTTTGGAAAACAGGATAACCAGAGCAAATGGGATCATGGGAGGCAGGGCTTAAAACTGATACTAGATTCAAATCAATATGATAGGAAATTGACTTTTTTCACATGTTGACTACACAGTCTGCTTAAGGTCTACTTAATGTGTTTTCTTACCTTAACATGAAAATTTTCATCTAATAATATATTTTCTGGTTTAAGATCCTTGTGAACGACATTATTTTGGTTTAAATAAGACATTCCTTCAATGATCTCTAATATGATCCTTCCTTTTATAGAAAGTGCAACAGATACCTACAAACACAAAATGTAAAAAAATATATTATTATTATTACAGTAAAATACTACTTAAAATCAAAAATTTCACTTTATTCCTACATGTTGCGCATTAGTTACCAGGCATGAGTTTTAAAAATATTTACAGAAACTGGTAGAAAAACTGGTATTCCAGAATTCTGGGACTACTAGTTTTCAATTCCGGGCAACCAAACTACAGATTTGTAAAGCCTTGTGGACTACCAGATGTTTTATTATCGTTGGACCAGTTGCAATTGAAAGGAATCATAATTAAAAGCAGTACTATCAAAAAATAAAAATAAAATAATTTCAAATACTGGAAGAACTTTTAAGGTGGATTAAATGCAGAGGATATTCTGCAAAGCAGCGATGACAACTGAGAGTGAACAGCATCACAACCAAGTTAGAAAATTTACTAAGCTGTCTGCAAAGACCATCTAGAAACTACACACAAAAGAGGTCATATTTTTTCAGGCAAAACTAATTTTAGGATTGAAAAGGTGAGAAAGCACAGTAACATTAGACTGTTTACTACTCAGCCTGCAAAATCTATCAATTAATTTACCACATCTATTGTGACAGAACTGGGACGTCAGCAAGCTCCAAACCCAACACGAACACAAAAAAGAGTCCTAGGTTCAAATAAAAGATGGCTTATTAACTAAATTCTTCCACAAAGTCGCACAAGTAATTTCTTCCCACAATACCTCTCCTCACAGTATCTCTCACCACCACATTGCCCTCTTTCCAGTTGAGTGTTGCTCCACGTTCTCCCAGCTCCAACTTGCCTGGACAAGAGAATTTGGTCCCTTTTATTAAGAACCTGGGAATATTACCGGTTACAGTGCCACTGCCTGGTGGAAGTAAGTCCCACTTATTAGGGAGCTCATCTCCCTGCAGCACCCCCTTGTGGCACCCATGGTCCCCAGCAGAGATTCTTGGATCTACAGTGGAACCTCGGTTCACGACCATAATTCATTCCAAAACTCTGGTCGTAAACCGATTTGGTCGTGAACCAAAGCAATTTCCCCCATAGGATTGTATGTAAATACAATTAATCCGTTCCAGACCATGCGAACTGTATGTAAATATATATATATTTTTTTAAGTTTTTAAGCACAAATATAGTTAATTAAACCATAGAATACACAGTGTAATAGTAAACTAAATGTAAAAACATTGAATAACACTGAGAAAACCTTGAACAACAGAGAAAACTAACACTGCAATAGTTCGCGCTACCAACCGCTGGCTAAAAACACCTTTTTTTTTTTTTTTTTAATGAGTTTTAAGCACAGGGGAAAAAATGAACTTTTGAAAAAATCCGTAATTTAATAAACCACCAAGAAAAGTAACATTGCAATAATGCACGCTACGCTGTAAACAGAAGTGAAAACAAAATCAAGCCCAGTGCATTCTTTAACTGTCTTCCTACCTTATGCGTCCAGATCTCTCTCTCGCGCTGCCTTTGTGTGTATGTGTGTGTGTGTGTGTGTGTGTTGCGCTCTCTCTCTTGCTCGCTGCACAGGAAATGCACAGGGAGAGACTGAACATGTACAAACTGAAAGGGAAACTGGCTTGTTCGTATACCGAGTGAGTGTGTGGTCGTGAACCGAGGCAAAAGTTTGGCGAACTTTTTGGTCGTAAACCGATTTGTACGTGTACCAAGACGTTCATGAACCGAGGTTCCACTGTATGGTTGTAGTAATGTCATATTTTTAAACAACTCTATGTCTCCCTCAAAGTAACTTTAGAACTTGATGTTCTGACTTACATTTTATGCAGGAGCCGGAAGCAATTACTGAGCTGCTCTGGGTGAAGGAATTGCTTCTGGCATTGGGGCTTTATAGCCAAATGTGAATAATAAATTCATTATACACATTAGTAATGCCTTGGATATATTTTTAAAACAATTTAACAACATCTTGATAAAAAGGGGTATCAATTGCAATAAAAAAACACAAACATTTCTGTGTGACCTCAAACTTTTGTCTGTTATTGCATACTGGCTTAAATTACAAATCGAGGAGTCAGAGTTGGTGGTACCATAAATTGAGGAGTCGAAGTCAAAGGTTTTGTGTACCAACATTTTTAAAGTGTCCTTAAGGGGTATTTTCACTGTCAGCAATGCTAGTTTTATTTATGTCCTCCAACAAGCAGTTTCACACACTGTGTGCATCTGTGTTGGCTCTGAGTTGACATACATTGCCTAAAACAATAACGCACAATGAAAAAAAAAATTCAGGTTACTTTAATTAGATTTTCCCTTCAACTGTAAATGTCAAAAAGAGGCAGCCAGTCTTTTTTCTTCCTTAAGTCTTTCTATTAAAGGATATTCTGCATTGTTAACTTGCTGTTTCCTGAAATTTTTAAAACTTATTTTACAAATTTTTTTGTAATTAGCTTTAAATAAAGGGAAATGCTAAATAAATAATGATAACTAGCCAACCTGCGGCGTAGCATACACCGCATAATCACGCCACTTTTTTAATGATTTTTAAGCACAGGGAAAAAAATGAACATTTGAAAGATCCGTAATTTAATAAACCACCAAGAAAAGTAACACTGCAACAATGCACGCTACGAACCAACATACAATCATCGTTCAGTATGCACTGCCTGCTCATGTGCCTGCCCCCAACGCTTTTGTCTCTGCTACAGTCCACATGCACCCCTGAGCCACGTTGTCTTGTCATTGTTCTTTGCGGTTCCGGCTGCTTTTCTATATATAATTTACCAAGTCACCCGACCATGGTAGTAGTTGGGTGTACAAAGGGCAGGGACGTAATCAGTGTGAGCGTATGACCTGCACTTACTGGGAATTCCTCGTACGTGGGGAACAATTGCAAGTCACTGTCTCCATCACGAATGGGGTTCAACGGCTTACCCACGCCTCTCGGCGCTGGGTAGACACACGTTGATCCATTCAGTGTAGCGCGCGTGCAGCCCCGGACATCCAAGGGCATCAACAGACCTGTTAATGCTCAATCTCACGTGGCTGAAAGCCACTTGTCCCTCTAAGAAGTTGGACGCCGACCGGCTGGCGGTCGCGTAACTATTTAGCAGGAGGGAGTCTCGTTCGTTATCGGAATTAACCAGACAAATCGCTCCACCAACTAAGAACAGCCATGCACCACCACCCAGAGAATCGAGAAAGAGATATCAATCTGTCAATCCTCTCCCGTGGTTTCCTGTGTTGAGTCAAATTAAGCAAAATTTGTGTGTGGTGAGTTGTTGCGTCCGGGCACATGAGCAGGCACTGTGAATGCCTTGAGAGTGTAGGTGGACGTTTGCTGGGGAATAATGAGTATCTATATATCTTCTTAGATATAGAAAGCATCTGATGCGGTGTTTGGTGAATTGTTGCAGTTTGTGAGTTAGCAGTTGTGATGGTTTTACATTCCAGTACATTGCGGTGAACGCTGGTAACAGTCAGGCGGGCTAGGTGTTCTCGTCCCATGCTCTTAGAGTTGGTGGGCGTGTCTCTGTATCAGTTCGAGTTGTTGGGCGGTGCTCTGTCATTTGTATCCCATGGTCGGACGACTTGGTAGATTATATATAGAAATGCAGCCGAAACCGAAAAGAATAATGAAAAGTCAACGTGGCTCAGTGGTGCTTGTGTACTGTAGCAGAGACGAAAGCGAGTTGGTGAGTTGTTGCGTCCGGGCACATGAGCAGGCACTGTGAATGCCTTGAGAGAGTGGGTGGACGCGTGCTCGAGTTGGTGGGCATGAGTTGGTGGGCTGGGCTTTGTGAGTTGACTGACATGGCTATTTTTTGCGTATTCCATGGTTGTCTTCCGGCAGTGTGAATGCCTCAAGAGACAGGGTGTCCTTGTTTGGCGAGTTGTTGCAGTTTGTGAGTGCATACAGCGATTCACATCCGCAACAAACATGATTTTTCTTAGATGGTCCTGTCGCGTCCACCCTCGCACTCGAAGCATACACACTGCCTGGTCATGTGCCCACTCACAAGAGCAACTGACAGAGACCCGCCCACCAACTCTAAGACCATGGGATACCCCTCGCAAACTGTTTTACATGCTGCATATAGCGATTCACATCCGCGACAAACATGCCTCTTCTTAGATGGTCCTGCCGCGTCCACCCTCATTCTCGAAGCGTACACACCGCCTGGTCATGTGCCCGCTCGCAAGAGCAACTCACGGAGACCCACCCACCAACTCTAAGACCATGGTGTGTAAAACAGTTTGCGATGGTGGACGCAGTCATGCGTCATAACTGAAAAAAATAATGAAAAGTCAACGTGGCTCAGAGAGTGTAGCAGAGACGAACGCGAATGACGCCCTGTGTTGTGAGTTGCTGCTTCCGAGTTGGTGGGCGTGGCTCGGCGAGTTGTCGTCATATCCAATGACGCCGTGTTTTGTGAGTTGCTGCATCTGAGTTGGTGGGCGTGGCTCTGCGAGTTGTCGTATCCAATGGTCTTAGAGTTGGGAGGGCATGGCTCCGTCCTGCGTGCTTCCATGGGTGTCTTGCTTGCGCTGGTGGCAGCTTAGTGAATTATATATATATAGATAAGGAGTAAATATATATATATTATATATATATATATATTATCTATATATATAAAAATGGAATGGGTGGGTCATCGGGTGGGCCTTTTTTTCATTCCGTCGTTTTTTCGACGTTTTGAAAATGTAGAATGATTATTTGATTTTTTTGTTTTTATTTGATCGTGTCTATGTAGCCGCCGTCGTAATAAAGTATCGCTAAAATTGTCATTTATCGTAAATTTATTTTTGACGTATAACGTCGCCGTCGTCGAGGTCAGTGATACCAGTGCAAAAAAATCTGCTTACGGTTGAAAGACACGCCCTACTCACTGGACAGTTAAAAACACCAATCAAACTAACGATGACATCAAGTATTACCCAATCATGAGTAGGAAAGGAGGCATCATCATAAAATGCGTGTGGGATGATTTGCATGAGACGCTGCTTTAAAAAAAAAATGCTAAAAAAAATACGGGATAAATCCCGTCCAGTATTGATTCAAAACGGGACGCGCAATGTCATTCTCAAACGCGGCACGATTCATATTTTAAAGGACGGGTGGCAACCCTACAGTGCCAGGTAACCACCCATACAATCACATTGTGATTCAGACTAGGAATGCAATGAATGTAATTACCCCCGATCTACATACAAGGCGAAAGTCTTGCAACATTCAAAGATGATGGTTTGGGATAAGTACACCATACAACATAAAAAGAGCTTATGAAGCCTTGAACCGAAAAAAGCAACATCTCAGAGATCGTAAAAAAAAAAATAGGAGCTAATGTCGTTTTACTCGCTGTAGATTTTAGTCAAACATTACAGTTATTTCACGAGGGAGACCAGCACATCAACTCAACGCGTGTTTAAAATCCATGCTTCTCCCACGCTCGGTTATATCTCACGTGTTCTCGGGTAGGTGCACCAAAAAATGTATACATTTAAGCATGTAATGGGCAAACAAAAAATGAGGTATACCCGAAGGCACAGCAGTAGTACTTAATGTAACTTTACTTCTTAAATGTTAATGTTTTACTGTTTAATAATTTATACGCTTCTTATATGTTGTTCAAATTCTTTATCAAAATACCACTGACAGCGCAATGCACGATAACATCGAGTGAATACACCATACGCATCCGCCCACAGCTGCCCTGCTGTGCGCAGATAGGACTTGATTGTACATAAAAATAAAATAAAGATAAAAAGACTAAAAACAATCATCACCCATAAAGCGGATAGTAGACATGACGTACTATATGTTGTACCACATTTCAAGTGTATAGGGTGCAACGGTTCGCGGAGCCTACAGGTCATTTAAAATCCTGGGACAGACACACAAATTGCCACGGTAGCAAATTACAGAAGAAGATTTTACTGTTTAATAATTTATATTTTATATGAAATGTAGCTTCTTATATATTACTTCATATTCTCATATGATAATGATGTTAATGTTTATATTGATTTCTGTGTTATTAAAACTGCATGTATGTGTGTATATGTATATATATATATATATATATACTATATATATATATATATACGAGCTGTATATACCCGGCGTTGCCGGGGCAGAAGTAACCTAATCGGCTCAAACACTTACATATATACCAAAGTAAACCTAATCGGTCAAACAGTTACATATATAAAAAAACCGAACCTAATCGGACAAACAGCTTCATATATACAGAAGCGAACCTAATCGGAGAAACAGCTAATCTATATACATAAGCAAACCTAATTGGTCAAACAGTTACATAAATACAAAAGCAAACCTAATCGATCAAACAGCTTCATATATACAGAAGCGAACCTAATTGGACAAACAGTTATGCATGTGCAGAATGATTTTACAAACATTATGCGTGTTAACAATCATTAAAAAGAAAAGATTGATGAACTCTTCTTCTATATGTGATGAAGCCACTAATAAGACAGATTTTTTCAGGACCCAGCTGTTTCATAACTAAACTACTGCCACCCCAAAGTAATTGCTAATAGTGGTTTTTGGGGTAGCTGTGGAATAAAAAAGGGTGTTTTTTTAGTCAGTAAGAATCTGACACTACCCTTCAGTACGGGCTGAAGGGTGCCTATGTAAGGTTTTACTTCCTTCCCGTATGGAAAAAAAAACATACTAAACTTTTTTTTTCATCATTACAGATAATCTCAGTCAAATCGAAGTACGCATTCTCAATTTATTTTTATCTAATTTTTACTTTTTCACAAAGCCATCCCATGCCAATTTGTATGAATAAACTTTTGCTCGAGAGTTAGCAAAAGTTTATTCATGCACATATTTTAATACGGATAATCTATCTCTAATCAAGGTTCTCATTTTCATTCTAATTTAAAATAATAATAGATACTCATTTTTTTCTTCTGTTTTAGAAAAACCAATCTATGCCACCTACGTCTTCGTCAAGTCAGCTTCATCCAGCTTCATCACATATAGAAGAAGAGTTCCTCAATCTTTCTTTTTAATGATTGTTAACACGCATAATCTTTGTAAAATTATTGTGCACATGCATAACTGTTTGACCAATTAGGTTCGCTTCTGTATATGTGAAGCTGTTTCATCGATTAGGTTTGCTTTTGTATTTTATGTAACTGTTTGACCAATTAGGTTTGCTTATGTATATAGATTAGCTGTTTGTCTGATTAGGTTCGCTTCTGTATATATGAAGCTGTTTGTCCGATTAGGTTCGGTTTTTTTATATATGTAAGTGTTTGACCGATTAGGTTTACTTTGGTATATATGTAAGTGTTTGACCGATTAGGTTACTTCTGCCCCGGGCAACGCCGGGTATATACAGCTCGTATATATATATTGTTACAATGCAATATTTACCATATTCAGTTTTCTTCATTTGAATATATTTAGTGTATCTTTATTTTACAGTAATCCCTCGCTATAGCGCGCTTCGACTTTCGCGGCTTCACTCTATCGCGGATTTTATATGTAAGCATATTTAAATATATATCGTGGATTTTTTGCTGGTTCGCGGATTTTCTGCGGACAATGGGTCTTTTAATTTCTGGTACATGCTTCCTCAGTTGGTTTGGCCCAGTTGATTTCATACAAGGGACGCTATTAGCAGATGGCTGAGAAGCTACCCAATCAGAGCAAGTATTACGTATTAAATAAAACTCCTCAAATATATTGTGAGCACGGGGGCTGTTTGCACCCCTGGAGGATACAGACGCTCCTCAAAAAACGCTGAAAGACTACCTTCACATTGCTTCCTTCCTTGCTGGGCTTACTTGTGGTTACTTTGTTGAGCGATATGCTTCCCGCACGGTGCTTCACATACTTAAAAGCTCAAACAGCACTTATTGATTTTTGATTGTTTGCTTTCTCTCTCTCTCTCTCTTGCTCTGACATTCTCTGCTCCTGACGGAGGGGGTGTGAGCAGGGGGGCTGTTCGCACCCCTAGGAAGATATGGACGCTCGTCTAAAAAATGCTGAAAGACCTACCTTCACATTGCTCCCTTCCTTACAGCTGCTTTGTCAAGCGACACGCTTCCCACATGGTGCTTCGCATACTTAAAAGCCCAAAAAGCACCTATTGATTTCTGATTGTTTGCTTTTCTCTCTCTCTCTCTCTCTGACATTCTCTGCTCCTGACGCGCACTCCTTTGAAGAGGAAGATATGTTTGCATTCTTTTAATTGTGAGACGGAACTGTCATCTCTGTCTTGTCATGGAGCACAGTTTAAACTTTTGAAAAAGAGACAAATGTTTGTTTTCAGTGTTTGAATAAAGTTTCCTGTCTCTCTACAACCTCCTGTGTTTCTGTGCAAATCTGTGACCCAAGCATGCCAATATAAAATAACCATATAAACATATGGTTTTCTACTTCGTGGATTTTCACCTTTCGCATGGGGGTTCTGGAACGCAACCCCCGTGATCAAGGAGGGATTACTGTATATAAAAAGAGATAGACAGTGACCGCACATATTCTGTCATCCAGACGTGAACAGAAGCATAGTTGGTGAAAAAAAAATTACATTTAACATGTTTGTCTGCACTTAAAGTTTATGTGCATTCCAGGTAGAAAGAGGCAGTGCTTTCTCTTTGATTACATCACTTTGAACTCACAATGAACCCTGTTCTTGTGAAGGAACAGTTTTCAATTGTACATTCATTTGAAAGCTGCAGGATCCATATACATCTTTTAAGCCACACTGCACAAGTCATAAGCACATTACGCTTTACAGATGAACTGCGAGCAAAAAAAGAATACTGACAAAAAAAGTAAAAGCAACACATAGTAAAAACATCCATGTAGCACCCAGAATGTTCTACCTACTGCCCAAAAAAATAAAGTTTGAATAAACTTCTATAAATATGTCAGGGCATTGTAATTTATTTTATTTTGTACTCACAGATTGCAGCATTTTAAGGAGATTGCCTTTAGGTAAATACTCCATTACAAGAGAGTAGTTGCCTTCTTCTAAAACCACACCAAGCAGTTTCACCACCCGCTCATGATTCAGTTTCTTCATTAACTTTCCCTCCTCTAACAGAGATTTGTTAAACCTAAAAAAAAAAGTTTAAAAATATGCATCTTTTATAATCCGCTACGTGTCACAACACATCTTTTCACCACCAAGTGATTTTAACTTAATGAAATCTTAGGCGAAAGGATAATATGATACATAATGAAAGGTTTCTTTTAATAAATTTAACACATCAGAAATAAATATCATATATTTAAGGAATCCGGTATGATTGAGGGAGAAAGTTATTAATGATCATACCTAGAAGCAAATGACAACACCAAAAAATGCATTGCCCAGAAGTGATACAGAACAGGAACTCATAGAAATAATTAATGGAACCATTTTAAACCCAGTATTTGAAATTATCAATGGACAGGGAAGGGGATGTCTGTCTCGGCTTAATATTCTATTATAAAGAGATTACTATACAAGAATCAGTTATCATAATAAAATAATTACAACTGTGTTTGGCGGCATATATTAGCACAAACTACAACTAAATCTAAGTCTTGGTGTGGGAAAAATCTGATGTGCTCAGAAGAAACCCATGTATGCACCAGGAAGAATGTACAAGCTCCACATTGATATCAGCAAAGTAGAAAATTAACTCGGAGCCTTTTCATTGTGAGGTAACAACCAAATTATTTTGTCATCCTTATTAAAAGAAAAGTAAACTAATACACATTAAGTACCAGAAAACTGTTTGTGTATCTTTTGAAGATTATGCTATACTTTTTTTACCACTGTAATTATTGTTGAAAGTTTTTTCATAAAATGTACCTTGAATCCATGTATGTCCTGGATGATACTATAGGTTGGCATTAGTGGATTACAAACCATACTGGCAATCCATTATTAAAGGGGCTCTAAAGTAACCAGTGACTTTGTGGAAGAAACAAAATGACTTTCCAACATTTCTGTAGAGGGAATCTAGATCCTAAAAACAAAGCAAAATTTCCCTAGCAGGCAAAAATGCCAAAATTAAGTAAAAGACGTTTAAGGAAAGAAGCTAAGAGAAATAATAAACAGGCAAATGTTGTTGTATGGGCATTATATAATAGATTTAAAATAAAGTAGAAGTACAGTATATGGCACATACTATATACATTGTGGTGCTGTTTCAAATTAGGGAAATGTCTTTTTGTGTAAGGCATATCATTAAATTATTTGAGTTGTACTGTAATGAAAGTCAATTATTATAGTTTTCTCAACTGGCATAGTTCTGGTCAAAGTACTCTCTCAATTTTTTGTACTTTCTTTTTTTTTTATGAAACTTGCCCTGTCCTTATAATAAAAGTCTGTGTTTTATTAGTCTATTATTTCATATGGTCAGGATTCTGGTAGGCACCATACTACTATGAAGGGGACTCAAATAATAAATTAAGTAAGCAGGTTCAGAAATCCTTATGTTGTGTTACATGATGACAATTTTTTAAAAAACAGCTCTAGTATTAAAATAAGAACATACTCTGTGCGATGAGGCCCAGTGTAAACAGTTTTTAAAACTACTAATCCATGTGTTGCATGAAGACATATGTATACTACTCCACACCCTCCACAGTCTATTTGTTCTTTTTTAGTAAGCTCATGAGAATGTATTCGTATGCTGTCCAATGCCATGGCACAATCTCACTGTTGATGCTTCATTGGAGGACCTGTAAAAAAGCATAATTATAATTTAGAAAAAAAGAGTAATTCTCTACATATTTTCTGAATTGCATGTTTTTAGTGGCAATAATTAGTACTACATGTTTAACCTCCATAATCTTAGTAAGACGTGTTTTGAAAAACTGGTTGCAAGACCATGGAAAGAATAAGGATATGAAGTGTGTACTTATATCTGCTAACAAGTATGACCATCACACTGTAATTCATCTGTACTTAAACAAATGGGTATACTGTAATGTTTCATCAAATTAACAGAATAAGGTAAAAGAAATTATCATTCGTTTTTGGTAAAAAATACTATAATACAAAAGGAAAATACAAGAATGTACTTATTCAAAAAAGTAATATACAGTGCCTTGAGTTAGTGCCTTATTGAGTGCCCAAAACCATATTCACATTTGGCTGTCTCAATGTATTAAGGTAAGAATTTTGGCTGCTGATCTACAAAACCATATATCTTGCCAAACTGAAAGAAAAATAAATTCAAATATTTGATAAAAAGGGAAAATCAAAATTGTGAGATTTAAGACTTGAGCACTGCCTTTATAAATATAATGCTAACTTTCCTCCTCTGCAGTATCTTACTAGCTCACTCTAATTGCTGATTGTCACTTAATTTATAAGGATAAATACCCTTTCTTGTTGTGGTCCAACTGTACAGTAAACTTCCCCCCACTGTCCTACATATGAATACTGGCAACCATACAACCTGATAAATGCTGATCAGTAGTTTCAGGCAGCACACATGCCTGTCTGAATATCGCTGCCAGGTTGTGGTCCTCGTGGCAATGGTGTGACAGAGAGATGCTTCTTCATGGCAATGGTGTGACAGAGAGATGCTTCTTCATGGCAATGGTGTAAGATAGAGAGAGGGGGGTAAAGCAACCAATTTTATGCATTCTCTGTTTAAATCCTATAGCCAATAGGGCGTTGTGGTAAAGAATGGCTTCCAATTCAAAACCAAACAGCCAACTTTAGACCAACAGAATTCTTGTGAGACACATCCCCCAGTTACTGGCTTATTTTCACATCTGCTCCCAAAACCATTTGTTAAGTGAAGTTTGCCATCTAGGTAGTTTGGCTTTCCTGGGGGATTGATTGAGAGAGTCCTACAGAGAATCACTTACCAAACTGGTTTTAGGCACTTCCACCATGTTACATGTGCTTTGTCTGACTTATAAATAAAGACATACAAAACTTTGATCAACTTATATACAAAATTTCACAACACAATGGGTATAAAACCATGTTGAAGGTGCATCACATGGAAGTGGGAAAAAAAAAATTGCAACAATACTGCTTAAGTCACGCTGCTCTCTAAGCAAGAATAGCACCTGTCATGAAGCCAACTGATGAACACCTGAGAAGATGTTCACAGTTCAACAATCTCCAAGGCATTTCACAAAAAAAAAAAACCTTTATGGAAGAGTGGAAAGAAAGAAGCTCTGGCTCATGAAAAACAATGTTATTGTCTATAACGAATTTGCAAAATCTCACTTGGAAGGTATTCCGAAGATGTGGAAGACAGTCTTTCTTTATAGTCTGATGAGGCTAAAACAGAATCTTTTGGCTTAAACATTATGCGGTATGTGTGGCATAAATTTAAAACTGCACTTCAAATAAAATTATACCCACTTTAAAATGAGGTGGAGGAAGCATCAAGTTGTGGGTTTGGCTTACGTGAGGACTGATGGCAAGATGAATACTGCCCAGTACAGACAAATCCTGAAGGAAGGAAGGCCTGCTCCCCGTGTCAGAAATCTTCAACTGGGGTGGAACTTTGTGTTTTAATGAGACAATGACCCTACACGTGCTGCTACTGCAACAATTGAATGGCCTAAAATGAAGAAAGTTAATGGCCCAGTCAGAGCCTTGACTTTACCCCATCAAACATTTTCGGTGAGATCTACAAATTACTATCCACTGCTGCTCCTCAAGTAACCTGGCACATCTTCAGCAATTTTGTAAAGAGGAAAGGTTTATAATTAACTTTTTTTTGGAAGTCAACACTAAAAAGTGTTTGATTTCAAATAAAAATTCCCTGTCATATTCATCAAATATTCTGTTAGTGGCCATCATTTATGTGAAGAAAGTTCCTGGGGTTAGACAGTTGAGTACTTTTTCAAGACAATACAGTATATGTTAACATGTTTCAGTGTCCACATATGAAATGTTACAGTACATTTCCAATTCCATTTAGTATACGCTTGTTCAAAATTATTGGAATAAAATCTAGAGTAATTATACTGATAGTATAATTTAAACCAAGAATAATTAGAAGACTTCACAAGCGTATCACCCACAAAACATTAGTTACGTCTGGGTTTTGGACAAACTCACTAACATAATCCAGCAGCTCTTTTTTTTTAAAATAACGCAATTTTTCACTTTGTATGATGAAACATTAGGAATGGCAAAATGTAGCAAGGACAGATTTTGTTTGGTTTTTTTGCAGCTGTGTGTCACAAAAACACCAGAATTCTTTTTTTATATTTAACTAACAGATTAATACAGCAGTTACCAACATGTGGTATGCTTATCCCTGGGGGTTTGCGGCGGACTGGTTGGGGGTATGCGAAAATAACATTGGTAATGGCAGAAAATACCAAAAAAAGGAGTTAAAATAAAAACACAAAAAAGTTATAGAGTTTTTGGTTTTTGTTTTTCGTTTACAAAGAGAAACTTGTGAAAGCTATCACTAGACCCGCCCAACCAGGAGTCATATTGCGCGATTGCGCATGTGTTCTCCCTCTCTTCACCAAAACTGTCACTGTGATTGAAAGCAGTCCATCATTCTAGTGTTTGATTGGGTGTCAAGTGAGTAACGTGTATCAATAGGCCTAGATCATTCGTTTTTTATGAGTGCTTAATTTGAAGTGTTTAGCTATTGTTTATTGTTTTGAGCAAATTTCTATTGATATTGTTTGAGCCCCAAAATGGATAAGTGGTTGAAAACTGGAATTCTTAAGAGAGCTACAGTTAGCTTTGAAGTTCAACCCGCTGATTCGGCAGCTGCAAGTACTTCGAAGCAGTCTGATGATTTACAAGCGTAGGGGACCAGGGTGCAGTGACTGATAGGCCTGTTCTTGCAAGAGATAAAGTTAACACTTTAAAAAAAACTCAAAACACCAGTGCTCCACTAAAGAAGAGAAAATATTCTGTTGAATACTTGACATATGGGTTTTCATTCATGGAAGATGAAGACTGTCTGAAAACACTGTGCATTGTTTGTGGAGAGATATTGTCTAACGGTGGCATGATGTGCCATTTTGAGACAAAACATCCAATTTCTAAACAATGTTTGTTTTTTCCAGTGACTATCAAACTGCCCTAATCTAACTTCTTGTTTCTTATCTGCAAACAAAGTCAATGAGAATGCAGTTGAAGCATCATATAGAATAAGTTACCATATTGCTAAAAGCAGTAAAAAATATACAATTGCTGAAAATTTGATAGCTCCTTGTATCAAAGATGCTGTTTACTGTATGTTCGGTGAAGACCACGTCCGAAAAATTAACAATATTCCCTTCTCAAACAATACAGTTTCTCCGAGAATTAAAGACATGTCTGACTACATTGAATCTACAGTAATTGAAAGAATAAAAAGGAGTCCCTTCTTTTCAATACAGGTGGATGAAAGCACTGATGTTTCCAATCTGTCAATTTTGTTCGTTATTGCAAGATATTTAAATGATAACATGGTTTAAGAAAATCTTTACATCTTTCAGTGAGAGGATAGCAAAGTAAAAGGCCAGGACATATTTAATGCCATTAAGTGTTATTTCTGTGAAAAAGAAACCGATTGGGCCAATTGCTGTGGTGTTTGTACGGGTGGTGGAAAATCTATGTCTGGCTGTTATACAGGTTTACGTGGTCACATCAAAGAAGTCGCTCCCCATGTAGCTTGGAGTCATTGCTGTATTCACAGACAAAGCCTAGCGTCCAAACCCCTGCCAGATTCATTGAAGGAAGTGCTCAATCAATCTGCCCAAATTGTTAATTGTACTAAGGCCAATTCAACAAACTCCAGACTATTCAAATCTTTGTGTGAAGAGATGAACAGCCTCCATACTACATTACTTTTACACACAGAAGAGAGGTGGCTTTCACAAGGAAAATTACTCACAAGATTGTTTGAATTGAGACATGAAGTTCAAGTTTTTTTTGGAAGACCATCCTTTTGAGTTGAGCTGTAAGTTTCATGAAAGTGAATGGCTTCAACAGCTTGCATACTTATTTGATATTTTTTCAGAAATAAATAAAGTTAGGATTACAGAACAATTCCATAACCATCTTTAAGGTGTCCGACAAAATCGAGTCTATGATCAAGAAATTTGGATTTTTGGTAATTGTGTGTCAAAAAAGACACTTCACAGTTTCTTATCTGAGAACGAACTGAAATTGTCAAAAGTAGTAAAAAGTAGTATAATAGCACACTTAAAAGGACTTAAGGTGTCATTCAGACAGTTTTTTCTGAAGCAAAATAGTGAAGATTACTGGATTTTAAATCCATTCAACAAATTGTTTTTTCAACAAGTTTAAAAACTATCAATTTTTGAAAAAGAAAAATTGATTGAACTTTCGACTGATTCTTCTTCACAATCTGATTTCAAAAAAAGAAAAGTCATTGACTTGTGGGCAGCAGTGAAAGAAGAGTACCAAGAACTCAGTGAAAGGTAATAAATATTTTATTGCTTTATCACTAACACAGAGCTTGTCAAAAGGTTATATCTGTCTTCTTTTGAACCTTATTCACTCGGATCCATGAAACAAGCTCAAGGATCACATTCAAATTATTAAGAGCCATGTTGGAAGACTTGTATATCAAGATGAATAATTGTTATGTACTTTCATCATAAGTTAATGTGGGTAAAAATTATTTTAATGCTGTTTTTATTTGTTTTGATCTTATGTTAGGCTGCTATTTTAAAAAACAAATAAATTATAAAATGTAAAATCAAAAATAAAAGCCTTTAAATATCATTAGGTTAATTTGAGTCATTTGATTATTTAGCTAACCTAAGAGAATAAAAAAAAAAAAAATTTGTTGAGGGATGGGCGGGGGTAATAAAGAGAGGGGGGATACTCATAAATGAAAAGTCTAATCAAGGGGTACGGGAGAGAAAAAAGGTTGGGAACCACTGGATTAATAAATACATAAAAACACATTTATAATTTACTTCACAGCACATTAAGTATTTTGGTAATTTGATAACAACACACAACCAGGATTCTTTCTTAGAACAGGCAATCTTCTGCTTTTAAGAATACTCACTGATACCAATTAACCAACAAATACACAAGGAGAAAGTGAAAATTCCATACAGTCCCTGACTAAGCTAACAACCAAACCTGTGTACCTGCTGGTGTTATAAGGAAGGAATTCTAGGCCTGTCCTACCACTCCATCCATGTTAAAACATCCATAATAAATATTAACCTAAAATGAAATGCATTCCTAAAAAGTCAGTTAAGTTCTTGCCAGTTCACTGCAGGCTGCACACGTGCAGACTCTTTCTCTCACTACCTATCATTATGCACAAGTATATTGTGCACACATCTTTGTATGGTAATGTATTTATCCTACTTTTATGAAATAATGCAATAAAAATTTTTTGAATGTCAGGAACAAACTTCCTTACTCAAGGACACATGATAAGATAAAACCATAAATTACATAGCCACAGATGGCTGCAATATCGTAACTAAAAACGTAATGAAAATACACACCAGTATTCCATTCTCTTCAACAACATTTTTTGCAAGAAAGATTTTAAAACAGTGTTACAAGGTAGTGTCCATAATGGTGTTTTTTTCTAATATTATAAAATTTAAGTTACTGTATAATCTTTAATCCTTTTCTAAAAACATATGGTAGAAATTATAAAATGTTACAGTGTAATATATTATGTCTTTCTAATATGTACTGTAAAAATGCACTGATTTACTACTTGGTAATAATATTAATATGGAATAATTTTAATATTCTTTTCCTTTTAAGAACTTTATATACCCTATGGTGGTAATGGGTTGTAGACTAACATAATGTGATGTACAAAGGTAGTTTAAAGGCTGACTAAAAGCATTACCTTTTATTTTCTTTCATGCACATCCTACTGTATATATCCCTATTACTAGCACATTGAAATGAATGGAACTCGATTAGAACCCTCCTTTCTTCATCCCATACAGTCTATCAGACTGCACACTTTTCCTCTCCTTTCTTAGTCCCATCAAGATTCTGATAGAGGGAAGGGTAAACCAATCCTGGCCTAACTGGGTACAAAGCAGAAATTGAATCCTGACAGAATCTAGTTCATCAAAGACCCCACTCACAATTTTTTACTCTTTTTATTCTTAACTCTCCAAACCAGAAGCTCACAAAGAAATGAATATTTTATTTAAGTTTAACAATCCTTGTTTTAGTGCAATGGAAACAGCTATGATGTAAGTCAGATTTCCATCCATCCATCTTCCAACCCGCTGAATCGAAACACAGAGACACTGGGGCAAAACACAGGGTGCCAACCCACCGCAGGACACAGCCACACCCACACCCACACACCAAGCACACACTATGCCAATTTAGAATCGCAAATCCACCTAACCTGCATGTCTTTGGATTGTGGGAGGAAATCGGAGCACCCGGAGGAAACCCACGCAGACACGGGGAGAACATGCAAACTCCACGCAGGGAGGACATAGGAAACGAACCCAGGTCTCCTAACTGCGAGGCAGCAGCGCTACCACTGCACCACCGTGCCGCCCCGTCAGATTTCCATGCACGGGAAATGCAATAAAATCAGTAAAGAGAGGCAGGACACCTCATTTAGAGTGTTTGGTCTACTACTACAGTCTTTTTGGGAACAACTTTTGCACTGTTTTTTTGTTTTCCTTAAAAAAAGGTAATATCAGATGGAGTACTGAGACCTCACATTATTATGACAGTAATCTGACCTCTTGTGAGGCAGGGTAAGGGCACATAGCCTTGACCTTGCTACACACCTTTATACAAATTCAAATGTTACAATTTTAGCAAAGGTCCTTAGCTGGGAGACTACAATCTGTAATCACCACACTGGTATGTCCAGACTGATGTAATACACTCTAGATGAGCTTCTGACAATATGTGTAGAACACTACAAATGATGGACAATTCTCTAGCACTCTACTCAAATAATTTTTCTCCCCATAGATGCAGAAAATGTGTTTAAACATGTAAACTGGAATTATGTGCAAAGTGTTGTGTATCACACAGGTTTCAGGACACATTTTACTAAAAATCATAAATGCTGTATGCAAATTCTTTGTCTATTATTCTTAAAAATTTAACATTGTCCTCCTGTTTTGCTGTTAGAAGGAGATTCAGGCAAATATGTCTGTTGTCTCCTCTATTCTCAGTGGAAATCTCTGGACCAACTAGTCCTCAGGCATTGGTATACCTAATCTTACAATGTGACTTATTTGAAATTAACATTAGTGAAAATTAATGATGCTTCAAAGACAACTCTAAATGGAAGACAACCAATCATTAAAAGCTTCTGTAAAGGAGAAGTAAAATGCCCATCATTATTGGTTTATTAAGCTGTGTTACTATGTTTCTGAGGGGAGGATATGAAGGAGGGAAAGATAATTATGTCAGTTATATTTCTTAATTTTATTTACTCATCTTAAAACTGATCAAAAACTGATAACCTGCAAGCTCAGTTCTGTAAGAAATAGTGCCCTTTTTCTCAACAGCAGGAAAATAGGTTTTTCTTAATAGGCACCTGCCAAGCCCTTTCTTACAACAGTATTTAACATAGGCAGACATACATAAATTTTAGATAGACACTTTATTCATCCCCTTGGGGAAATTCAGGTGTCCAGTAGCTCAAACATATAAGTAAAAATTGTAAAAAAGTATTATAAAAGCAACGAGAACAAACATAAATAAATAAATAGTAAAAAGTACAATGGGTCAGTTGTTACAATGTTGGTTGAGAGTTGACCAGGTCATGAATCACTTGCATTGACAATAGCATTATAAAATCTCACAGTAGTAGGAACAAATGATCTTCTAAAGTGTTCTGTTCTGCAGCGCAGTGAGAGAAGACGACTGCTATGTCTACTTCTCTGACCAGGTAAAATGTTGTAGAGAGGTTGACAGCTATTGTCAAGGACAGCCTGTACCTTATTCTCCATACACCTTTCCACCACAGTTCCCAGTGAGTCCACAGTCCTACCCGGCACCAAGCCAGCCTTCTTCACCAGCTGTCTAGACTCTTAGTGTTCTTATCTGACATACGCCTCCCCAACACAGGGCAGCAAAAAAGAGGACATTGGCAACAACTGTCTGATAAAACAAATACAATATTTTGCTTACATATGCTGAATGATCCGAGTCTTCTGAGGAAATAGAGCTATAAAAAACTACATATTAGAAAATACTTGAATATTAGAGAAAATGAACCTAAGTGAGCACAAAACATATAGTTATTCTTTATTCAATGTACAATGTTATTGAACATTCCTATCAATCATGTGAAAAATTGCACTCAGTTTTAATATTTGGTTGCAACATCCTTTATCAGCAATAATTACAACTAAATGCTTCCTATATTTTGATATCAGTCTTTTACATCACTGAAGATGAACATTAGCCTGCTCTTCTTTATGGAATTGCTTTCATTTAAGCACACTAGTAGGTCTGTAAGAATCACTGTTCTTTTCAGGTCCTACCACAGCATCTCTGTTGGTTCAGGTTAGGACATTGATGAGGCCACTCCAAATCTTTCATTTTTCTTTCTTCTGAGCAATTCAGTTGTAGACTTGCTTTTCGTGTTTTAAGTCACTGTCCTGCTGCATATCCCAATTACACTTCTGCATTATGTCACAGACAGATGACTGGACATTCTTCTTAACAATGTTCAAGTAAAGTGCAGAATTTATCATTCCTTCAATAAGGGAAAGTCTTCCTGATTAGGGGTAGGGTTGAGGCATCAAAGCATCCCCACACCTTCACACTACTACTCCCATGTTATATTGCAGATAGGATGTTCCTACTCTCAAATAGAACATTAGCTGTACAACAGACACAGTGGGATCTGTGTCATCCACAGGGTTCTACTTTTGACTTTTCTGTCCACAGAACATTATTCCAGCCGTTTTGTTGGAAATGTGAGACAAGCACTAATGTTACTCTTGCATAGATTAAGCTTCCAACTTGTTACTCTCCTAAGAACAGCATTTTTATTCAGTCTGTTTATTATCATACAGTCATAAACACTGACCTTTGCTAAAGTAATGGCAGCCTAATATTATATAGTATGTTGTCTAAAGATCTGAAGCATTTCATTGTTTTGTTGTACATATTCTGCTTAGGAACCAGACTGAATGGATCAAGCAAAATGTCACTGTTCACTTCCATGGGCTCAAATATGGTATTGTATTTTCATAATGTTTATTGTTCAAATAAATTTAAAATTAAATTGTCGGGGGCATTTTGAGAGCACTCTCTTGTTTTTGTGATTGCACTGTATTGTACTGGATCAAACCATGAATTTTGCAAATCACAACACCCCTAAATTTCCATCCATCCATTTTCCAACCCGCTGAATCCAAACACAGGGTCACGGGGTTCTGCTGGAGCCAATCCCAACCAACACAGGGCACAAGGCAGGAACCAATCCCGGGCAGGGTGCCAACCCACCACAGACCCCTAAATATTACAAAACAAAATTACATATATTTACAGCTTAATGCATTATGTTTAGAATACAGCACCTAGCAAGATGAAACTTGTTGAAGGTAGAGATTGATCATAGATTTATCTAGATATACACACTTTTGTCTGCTGAACAAAATTAGCAGTTTTGGAACTGTGCCAGTTTCATACTTTTCCAGACTACAGGTTAAACTGCAGAGAGGGTGTGAGGTACATGTAACACGCATTTTTTTAATAAGATGCATAGCCTTTTTAAATTAATACCAAAAATCAACAAAAATGTATTGGACAAAATACTTCTATGACTACAATAAAAATAACAAAAATAATAAGTTCTAAATTACTTGCCAATAGAAGCAGTACAAACACCAACATTGTGCAGACTTACAATACAGCCAATTAAAAACTGTAAAATTCAGAGATATACTGAATCATAATATGCAGATAATACAGTTGTGAAGTTGTTTTTATTTTAACATGAATTCTGAGCACATACTTTTCATTATATGCAATATAGCTTACTAGGTCTTGATTCATTTATGGAGTTTGTTTCCTTTTCAGATCATATCTAGTTATGTGATTTTCTTCTTGAGTTGGTGTGGCAGAGGTGGCCGACTACAACCTCTGCATGAATGACTCTGGTGGCTTATAAATAACTTGGATCGGGGATTTATTTAGATATCACAACCAGTTATCGGATGATTCAATAGGAAAAAATATAAAATATACACATTTACATCATTCTGTAAAGGTAAATTTAAAAACAGGACATTAATCAGCAATTGAAGTCACATAGAATGTTTCTCTGTTTTAAGACAGACAATTTTGTAAATCTGCCAATGCTTATGTTTTTGAAATATCTCAATCTCAACTGAACTCTTCTGTCCTCTGGGAGCAGAGTTATTTAATGCGGACAGATAATCATGACAATAGCTGCTTTTTGTACTTTATGTAAATGCATCTAAAAAAAAGTTGGTTACATGTTTCTTACTGTCATAGCAATTACCCAATAAAGCACAAACTGACACAGTGCTTCACACAATTTGCTGCATTTTCAAATGAAATATATTCATTGAACTCCAATGAATCTGTGCTTATATCATGACACCATACCAAACCATGTTATTTGACCTTGGCTTCAACTAGACTAAAGGCAGAGTGCTGTGCTGTGCATGTTTAATCTACCCATAAGCCATCACAAACGTGTTGTATTGTGTCTGCTTCTATCCATTGTGGTTACAACATAATTTTCAAATTGCCTTTACTTTTTGACTTACACTTGCATGTACAATGGATGTGGCAGCAGACACTCTAAAATATGTAGCACCCATCTGCCTGCAAATGGATGTAATCTCTTCAAATCTTATACATTTTGCAGCCCAGTAATACTTTACCTCAGACAGAGACACAAAAAGTTACCATTAAACTACTCACACGATAGCATAAACAGTAACACAACATGGCCAAGATCATACATAACACATTCATAAAACAGCATCGATTTGCTTTCTAACAGGGCTTCTCCCAGCTTGAGCAACAGGAGAGTTGGTGCCCATCCCGACTGCATTGGGTAAGTATTTTGCATTCAATAAGTGAAAAAAATCCTAGCTTAAAAAAAGTTCAGTCATGTAGCTTTAAAATTATATGCAGTATTTGTATTTTATGCCAGGATAAATCTTGACAAATAATTTGGCAAAGACTCCCATTTTAAATGTTTAATGCTGCTGACTCCCATTGGAGTGAATGACAAAGATTTCATTCTATATCCTATCAAACATGTCCTTCACACTATCAGCAGAATAAAATTTATCAAACCACTTTAAAATAGTGTTACAAGAAGGAGTTCTTCCTTGTCAAGGCACATTAAACTTAATATGAAATTTACTTTGCACATCTGTTACAGATTTGGCTTTAATATACTGACTATTGCAACAGCGTACACACGATAAGCCACCAACCAGCTGTTCATTGCCACTGTCACAGCATTTAGTGTACAATGCGACCGTAGTAATATATACCTCACTCTGTTCATAGAGGCCTCCCTTATTATCATTTTGACATTTCAAACTAGCACCAAGGTCCCTTCTCCTTACAAGCTTGTCTGTCATTTCATTCTCTCTTCTCCCAACTCGTATAATTCACTTTCCATAAATACCATGCATTGTTTTATTTATTTATTCATTTTTTTTCAGACAGATTTATTTTTCCTTTTAACTACACTATGAATGAATGAAAAAGAATGAGATATGTTGTTCTCCATCACAGCATCTCAGGATGAGGTGCATTTATTATTAAGTATGCTATTAGACGGCATAACAGATTGCATGCCCAGTTTTGGCAAGAGAGCAGGGAGAAGAGCAGTCCACTGTGCATTCATAATTTGTGACAGAAAGAAGAATGCTGGGCCAAACTAATGCTGCATTTATGTACTGTTGGACAGAAGGCAAATTAGTTTCCAAATTGGAAATTGCATGTCAAAACCCTACAAACTTGGAGCTATGAGTCAGACAAACTGGGGAACACAAAACGTACTAAATTCTACCATTTGTGAGGAACGCAGACCTTTCACCTTGAGCAATTCCAAAAAATAAAAAATATAACCTGGTCAGCCAGAAATGCAATTTTTGTGTTAGATCTGCATTTGGTGAGAAGTGATACACATTTAATATGTTTAGTTTGTTCTTTGTTATCACAAAACAAAAATACAGTTTACTGTACACAGAATTATTTTTTTGCAGACCAAGTAATAAAGCAACAGCAACCCCAAAAAGTCCAACCAGGAACTCACATGAATTCAGTGAAGATGGAAGATGAAATGTCACAAGTTGGAGCTCCAAAACCTTTAACAGTATGTGAGTGCAACCTTAAATACAGAACCGCCGGCTGCCACAGAAGTCAGACAGTGTCTGAAATCAGCTAGGCTGCATGCCAACTACACAACCACAGGGAGAACATTACACTTGGTATTTTCAGTTTGAGGATTATTGTAATCAGCTACTTTTCCCATACATCTCTAAGTTTTCCTAAACACCTATATCCAGTATTTTGCTATTGGGAGCCAGGATCTATAAAGGCACAAGATGCAAGACACACTTATGTACAGAGCTATACTCACTTATGTCAGGAAAATTTTAAATCACCTATTGATGTGACAGCATTGACAAAGTTAGTGGCCATTGAAAACTGGAGTCATTGGAGACAACAATGCAAACATGGTGTGATTTCTTTCTTTTTTTATAAGAAAATATTGATTTGAAGTGAAGACTATCTGGTCTGTCATGACACAAGCACCAGATCCTTCATTTGTGATCCTTCCATTAACACACAATTAATAATGGAGCATTAAACATATCACACCACCAGAATGGACTATTTCCTTTTACTCCACTTGTACTTAAAAACCTGATACATCTCTTAGATGCTAATGAAAATAGCAGCTTCTATCCATTGTGGTTACAACATAATTTTCAAATTGCCTTTACTTTTTGACTTATATTTGCATGTACAATTGGTGTGGCAGCAGACACTCTAAAATATGTAGTACCCATCTGCCTGCAAATGGATGTAACTTCTTCAAATCTTATACATTTTGCAGCCCAATAATACTTTACCTCAAACAGACACAAAAAGTTTGTATTAAACCACTCACACGATAGCATAAACAGTAACACAACATGGCCAAGATCATACATTACATATTCATAAAACAGCATCGATTCGTTTTCTAACAGGGCTCCTCCCAGCTTGAGCAACAGGAGAGTTGGTGCCCATCCTGACTGCACTGGGTAAGTATTTTGCATTCAATAAGTGAAAAAAAATCCTAGCTTAAAAAAGTTCAGTCACGTAGCTTTAAAATTACATGCAGTATTTGTATTTTATGCCAGGATAAATCTTGACAAATAATTTGGCAAAGAGTCCCATGTTAAATGTTTAATGCTGCTGGCTCCCATTGGAGTGAATGACAAAGATTTCATTCTATAGCCTATCAAACATGTCCTTCACACTATCAGCAGAATAAAATTATTTTTCTGTGTTCTTTTTTTTTGTCATGAATTGACTTGTTTTTTATATAGCAAGCAAATTTTTTTCAGTGTATTACAAGATATTTTTTAAATCTCATGAAGCTACTCATACCTATGATCACTGTAAGTATAAAGGTGTCACCTGATTCAAGCGCTATTCACTGATGCTTAGTAAGGCAATATTCACACTTCTGCATCTGGATACAGCACGAAATTTACAGTTAAATCTAAAACACTCTATAGTTCCCATTAATATCACTGTCAAGAAGCAGGAAACCACATAATATGGAACGCCCAGTCCTTGCACTTCCCTAGCAAAAAAAAAATCTTTTTTCTCTCCTGTTTTCCATAGATATGGCTAAGTACATACACACTCCAAGGTTCCATGGAGTTCCTGCAAGTTCAGTGTAGTGAGTCTATACTGTATTGCCTTCTGAGGCTACAACACTTGTCTGTGAGTCTTCCCATTGAACATAAAACAAGGTAGTGGGCTTTTCACATATATGCAAGTAAAAACACAAGAAAAAATGTGTGTGCATTAACACAAACCAAAACAGGCTCTCTCTGCATGCTCACAGGTGAAAATTAAGCTCAAAAGTACTATTTTCAAAATGTCAGGAGACACATAAAGTAGCATATATTCAACATGGTGCTAATTCAGATCAAAAAGTGACTATACACTAAAAACAGCCAACAATAAGTGGTATCTTGCTAGTGTACCGTATTCAATGTAAAACACCCACTTCCAGCCCTCAAACTTTTTTTTTTTAAACATACTTTAGATAAAATGACTGGATGATATTAAATAACTGCATTTTCTTACTCAGAAACTTTGCAAGAGACCACCTCCAGCTAGCTACATAGTACTGAGTTATTGAAATGGAACACATCAAAAAATATACTGCCAAATAGTGAAAGGTTTAGTAATTTATCACATTTTATACAGCCTTCCCAGATACTGTCGCAGAATTAGAATTACTGTCAAATAAAAAATATTATATGAAGAATTTGAAAGCATAACATTTTCACATGCAGGCAAAAGGCAAGTTTAACTTTTTGTAGATACTGAAATCCAAAGACAAATATAAAATGTATGTCTTATTTCAACAAAAAAAGAAATGGACAACATCAATTCCTCTAAAAGAGAAAAGATGCTCTGCATCGTTGCAGTTTTACGATTAAAGAAGTGGCCGCAGACACTCTAAAATTGTATTGTAAAAATACTTTCAAATCTCTTCCAAGTTTTCATGCAAAACAGTAGCCTTGTTTATCTTAAAAAAAACAGCAACAATAACAGCACTTCTACTGGAGGATGTTTTAAAAATATGTTAAGACTTATGGGTGCAGTGGCAACACTGCTGTTTCACAGTAAGAAGAGCAGGATTCGCACTGTTCGCTGTGTCCTTGTGGGTACCATTAATTTTCTACATTAAATTTTGTGATTCAGTGTGTATTTACTTCATGATTAATGCATTAATTTTATAATTACATCTTTTATTGTTAGTTGAAATTAAATCACAATTAATCTTTGATTCCCAATCCTAGTGTGTGTATATATATATTTATAAATACAATATAATACATACATATGTATGCATACAGTACTGTGCAAAAGTTTTAGGCAGGTGTGAAAAAATGCTGTAAACAAAGAATGCTTTCAGAAATATAAATAATGATTGTTTATTTTTATCAATTTACAAAATGCAAAGTGAGTGAACAAATCATATCAATATTTGGTGTTACTACCTTTTGCCTTCAAATCAGCATCAATTCTTATAGATACACTTGCAGGGATTTTGTCAGGGATTTTGTAGGATTATAGTCAGGTGTATGATCAACCAATTCTACCAAACAGGTGCTAATGATCATCAATGTCACATGTAGGTTGAAACACAGTCATTAACTGAAACAGAAACAGCTGTGTAGGAGGCTTAAAACTGGGTGAGGAACAGCCAAACTCTGCTACCAAGGTGAGGTTGTGGAAGACAGTTTCATGTCATGGCAAGATTGAGTACAGCAACAAGACACAAGGTAGTTATACTGCATCAGCAAGGTCTCTCCCAGACAAAGATTTCAAAGCAGACTGGGGTTTCAAGATGTGCTGTTCAAGCTCTTTTGAAGAAGCACAAAGAAACGGGCAACGTTGAGGATCATAGACGCAGTGGTCGGCCAAGGAAACTTAGTGCAGCAGATGATCAAGCTTATTACCCTTCGAAATCGGAAGATGTCCAGCAGTGCCATCAGCTCAGAACTGGCAGAAACCAGTGGGACCCAGGTATACCCATCTACTGTCCGGAGAAGTCTGGCCAGAAGTGGTCTTCATGGAAGAGTTGCAGCCAAAAAGCCATACCTCTGACGTGGAAACAAGGCCAAGCAACTCAAGTATGCACGAAAACATAGGAACTGGGGTGCAGAAAAATAGCAGCAGGTGATCTGGACCAGAGGTTCTCAGTGTTGGTCCTGGGGGCCCACTATGGCTGCAGGTTTTTGTTCCAACCAGCTTCTATTTTTAATTGGACTCCTGGGCTAATTAAGTGAACTGTTATTTGTCAAATTCTGTGTTTTGGGGAAAAATGTAGAAATTAGAAAACTAAGTTTGGTATATTAAAATGTACCAAGCAGTTATATTGGAATAATGTATTTTGTTTTCTTTTTAACAATATGTTCATCTTGATTTTCATTCTGCTTTTTGCAGAGTGTTCTAATTGTTTAATTAATTCATTATTTTCTAATTAGTGGGTCTAACGCTGAAGTAGTTGCTGCCTTGTTGTTTGCCTGGCTGTCTGCTCCACTGGTTCTCATTATTAGGATACAATGAAGGAAGCAAACTGCACAGAGAAAGGGCAAAATAGAATGAAATCAACAAAAGGTTGTTAAGCATTTAAATCTCTAGCAAATGCAGAAATATTCCTAAATGTCTTATAAATGTAAAACATGCTGTGGTGCTTTCTTAATGAAGAATAAGTGAAGAGAAAAAAAAAAAAAGTCTGCTAATTAATTTAGCTCAGTGTTATCAGATGTTGTCACTGATTAGGAATCTGGTTGGAACAAAAACCTGAAGCCACAGTGGGCCCCCAGGACCGACATTGAGAACCCCTGCTCTGGACTGATGAGTCAAAATTTGAAATATTTGGCTGTAGCAGAAGGCAATTTGTTCGTCGAAGGGCTGGAGAGGGGTACAATAATGAGTGTCTGCAGGCAACAGTGAAGCATGGTGGAGATTCCTTGAACGTTTGGGGCTGCATTTCTGCAAATGGAGTTGGAGATTTGGTCAGGATTAATGGTGTTCTCAATGCTGAGAAATACAGACAGATACTTATCCATCATGCAATACCATCAGGGAGGCGTATGATTGGCCCCAAATTTATTCTGCAGCAGGACAACGACCCCAAACATACAGCCTTCAGTGTAAAGAAGAACAAGAAGTCCCGGAAGTGATGGTATGGCCCCCACAGAGCCCTGATCTCAACATGTGTCTGGGATTACATGAAGAGACAGAAGGATGTGAGGAAGCCTACATCCACAGAAGATCTGTGGTTAGTTCTCCAAGATGTTTGGAACAACCTACCAGCCGAGTTCCTTCAAAAACTGTGTGCAAGTAATAATAATAATAGTAATAATAATTCATGACATTTATATAGCGCTTTTCTCAGTACTCAAAGCGCTATCCACACAGGGAGGAACCGGGAAGCAAACCCACAATCTTCCACAGTCTCCTTACTGCAAAGCAGCAGCACTACCACTGCGCCACCTGTGAGGACAAGTGTACCTAGAAGAATTGATGCTGTTTTGAAGGCAAAGGTTGGTCACACCAAATACTGATTTTAATTTAGATTTCTCTTTTGTTCATTCACTGCATTTTGTTGATTGATGAAAATAAATGATTAACACTTAACACATTTTTGAAAGCATTCTTTGTTTACAGCATTTTTTCACACCTGCCTAAAACTTTTGCACAGTACTGTATATTTATAAATACAATATAACACACATACGTATACATACACACACATATATATATATATATATATATATATATATATATATATATATATACACACACACACATATATATACAAACAAACACATACACTTAAGGTCAAAAGTGTTATAAAATGTATTCACTGTGCAATATTCATACAAATTTTAAAGTAGTTTCTGAGAACAAAATGAAATAACAGATGATTTAAAATGAATCTTTGACTAATACACAGTTCCATTTGGATACTTAAAGATATTTAAATTCAGAATTGTTCTCTATTTTTATCCATGCCATTTAGTTTTTTTAATTGCACTTTACTTGTAATTAGTCTATAAGGGCCTCCACGGGTAAATATGTTTTATACGAATAACTTGTGTAGTGAAAAATCAAGCAAAATGACACCTTTTATTAGCTAACTAAAAAGATTACAATATGCAAGCTTTCGAGGCAACGCAAGCCCCTTCTTCAGGCAAGATGTAATCTTGAGTTGCCTCGAAAGCTTGCATATTGTAATCTTTTTAGTTAGCCAATAAAGGGTGTCATTTTGCTTGACTTTTCACTACATTCATAATGGCTAACACTGTACAACACCCTAGTACTACGAATAACTTGAAATTCTAACATTAAACTCTATGAATTAAAGCTTTCCAGAAAAATGCACGGGGGAGATTGTTTCCACTTAGCCATATTTGGTATCAGTTTCAAATATAATGAGATGCTTTTGATTTCACAATCCTGAAGTGATGACCCATTTTTCATTTTCAGCTGTAAACTTTTTCTCGCCATTGAGTATCTACATTTTTTAACATGACGTTTAGTCTGGATGCGTGATAAGGCGCCAGTCTTACTTCTTTAAATATCTTGTGCCAAAATATGGTAGGATAACTAGCACCACAAAATTCTGAGTGTGTTTACGATGAGAAATATGTTATAACAACGCAGAAAAAAAGAAATCACTGAAACCAGGCCGGTAATGCGGAGAAAGTAAAGCCAACAGAACTACAACAAACAAAAGTGAAGTCATATAAGCAGATCGAGAGTCAACCTGCTTCCTTGCTTTATATGAAAGACAAACTAGTTAATAAGAGAAGTTTGTCCAAACCAGGAACTTCCAGGAAAATATATAAAGGACAACCGTAAGCAGCTGTACACTGTGGCGGCTTCAGGAACCCATGGGAAAATAAAAAATCATCTAGGAATATTAAAGCGGCAAAGAAAAATGTAATCCCGTTACAGATTTAATTAGTAACAATGCTGATGAAAGGGCACAGTAATAATAATCTTACCAACCTGAAATAATGCTGTCAATTTATTTTCTTCAATGAAACCAAACTTCCGCAAACTTCTCGTCGCCTCACACTTCTGCAGTCGACCTCGAAACAGAAAGTTTCCACGAGCATAAGTCTCCGCGAAAACCAGAGCAATCGAATACCGAGCTACGGATTCCTGTCACCGCAAGCAAGTCGAGCGTTTGGTAGTTCATCACCGCTGGAATTCCGGAGTATCTGGGGTTGCTTTAGTCTACAAATTGTTATCCTTCCTAACTTTACTACAGAGGTGGACATCGTACGGAATAGCAATATTTAGTGTTTGACTGGGGAAGTGCTTGAAATGTTTAACGATTTTTAAAATATAGCAATGTTAGTATGCAATAACATAAAAACAGAGGAGTCTCTTCTAAACACCATTATGGACATGCTTTTCTGTGATCGTTATGTAGATTGGGGAACCCCTGTAACTGGCTGCGTCTAAAATGATTATGTCTGTTCTATAGGATAGATAGATAGATACTTTATTAATCCCAATGGGAAATTCACATTCTCCAGCAGCAGCATACTGATACAATAAATAATATTAAATTAAAGAATGATAATAATGCAGGTGAAAAAGAGACAATAACTTTGTAAAATGTTAAATGTTAACGTTTACCCAAACCCCCCCCCCCCCGGGTGGAAATGAAGAGTCGCATAGTTTGGGGGAGGAACGATCTACTCAATCTGTCAGTGGAGCAGGACAGTGACAGCAGTCTGTCGCTGAAGCTGCTCTTCTGTCTGGAGATGACACTGTTTAGTGGATGCAGTGGATTCTCCATAATTGATAGGAGCCTGCTGAGCGCCCTTCGCTCTGCCACAGATGTTAAACTATCCAGCTCCATGCCAACAATAGAGCCTGCCTTCCTCACCAGTTTGTCCAGGCGTGAGGCGTCTTTCCTCTTAATGCTGCCTCCCCAGCACACCACCGCGTAGAAGAGGGCGCTCGCCACAACTGTCTGATAGAACATCTGCAGCATCTTATTGCAGATGTTGAAGGACGCCAGCCTTCTAAGGAAGTATAGCCGGCTCTGTCCTTTCTTGCACAGCGCATCAGTATTGGCAGTCCAGTCTAATTTATCATCCAGCTGCACTCCCAGATATTTATAGGTCTGCACCATCTGCACACAGTCACCTTTGATGATCGCGGGGTCTATGAGGGGTCTGGGCCTCCTAAAATCCACCACCAGCTCCTTGGTTTTGCTGGTGTTCAGTTGTAGGTGGTTTGAGTCGCACCATTTAACAAAGTCATTGATTAGGTCCCTATACTCCTCCTCCAGCCCATTCCTGATGCAGCCCACGATAGCAGTGTCATCAGCGAACTTTTGCACATGGCAGGACTCCGAGTTAAATTGGAAGTCCAATGTATATAGGCTGAAAAGGACCGGAGAAAGTACAGTCCCTTGTGGCGCTCCTGTGTTGCTGACCACAATGTCAGACGTGCAGTTCCCAAGACGTACATACTGAAGTCTGTCTTTAAGATAGTCCACGATCCATGCCACTAGGTATGAATCTAATCCCATCTCTGTCAGCTTGTCCCTAAGGAGCAGAGGTTGGATTGTGTTGAAGGCGCTAGAGAAGTCTAGAAACATAATTCTTACAGCACCACTGCCTCTGTCCAAGTCAGAGAGAGATCTGTGTAGCATATAGATGATGGCATCCTCCGCTCCCACCTTCTCCTGATATGCAAACTGCAGAGGGTCGAGGGCGTGTTGAACCTGTGGTGAAGCAGCAGCCTCTCCATGGTCTTCATCACATGTGATGTCAAAGCAACAGGCCGAAAGTCATTCAGCTCACTAGGACGTGATACCTTTGGGACTGGGGTGATACAAGATGTTTTCCAAAGCCTTGGGACTCTCCCCTGTTCCAGGCTCAGGTTGAAGATGCGCTGTAGAGGACCCCCCAGCTCCGATGCACAGACCTTCAGCAGTCGTGGCGATACTCCATCTGGACCCGCTGCTTTACTGGCACGAAGACTCCTCAGCTCTCTGCTCACTTGCGCTGTTGTAATTATGGGTGGGGATGTCTCTCCTATGCTGGTATCAGCAGAAGGATGTGTGGAGGGTGCAGTACTTCGAGGTGAGAGTGAGAGTGGGTTAGGGTGGTCAAACCTGTTAAAGAAGTTGTTCATTTGGTTTGCTCTCTTCACGTCTCTCTCGATGGTGGTACCCCGCTTCGAGCTGCAGCCAGTGATGATCTTCATCCCATCCCACACTTCCTTTATGCTGTTATTCTGCAACTTCTGCTCCAGCTTTCTCCTGTACTGCTCCTTCGCCGCCCTGAGCTGCACTCGGAGTTCCTTCTGCACGCGCTTGAGCTCATGCTGATCACCGTCTTTAAAAGCCCTTTTCTTCTGTTTCAAAATTAATTCAAAATTAATTTTAACATATGTTAAAATGCATGTCTAGATATCTTATTATGTATTTTGGGATATTCCATAAGTGTTAATTTGGCTTACCATAGCAAAAAAGTAGTTTTAATAATCAATATATTTAGAAGTGCTACTGAATACATACTGTATGCAGAAACACGGAAGTAACTGCATTTGTGAACTTAATTAAAATTATAGGTATCCTGGACTGACATACAGTAAGCGTAAAACAAAGGTAGCAAAAATAATGTTAACAATCTGTAGTCTCACTACTATTATACAGCATGATCCTGGCAGGGGTTTTTAGTTTTGTTCAGTAGGCAGCGTGCAGAAACGACTTGCACATATATATGCCCCTAATATATTTATAATAATATTGCAACAGTGCTGGACAAGATGCATCAGCCAGGGATGAATCACCAAAAGAATCAGCTGGCATTACATCAATGGCAGAGAAAGAGAGAGAGAGAGGTTGGGAGCATGTGCTGATAGTGTGTTGCTTCACACACCACATGCTGAACCACATGCTGAACCACCTGGATTGGGACCCGAGTGCAGCGGGTGACATCTCAGCACCACAGTGGAACAGTGTGAGCCTTTTTTGACGGTGGCTGGAGTGCCAATCCTGTCACCAACCGGCAAGTTTACCCTGTGAAAAAAATGGCAGCTTTGCGCAATTGCATGTGCTTTATACAATTAGTGTGGCAAAATGCATGCAGTCCTTTTAAGGATAGTTAGCTACCTCAAAGAGCCATGCAAAGAGCAAAGAATCTATCCATTGTGGTTCTCAGCGCTGATGCTACATTGGTGTCAGGAGTGGGACATGAATAGACCTACAGTCCAATTTACCACAGCACTGAGTGCTTTGGAGAGCTAAAACGAACCTGCTTGGCTCTTTGGAGGAGGTTCTGGAAAGTCTCAAGGCTCAGAACCATATCTGGAGTGCCGTTTGCAGCAACAGTACAGGGATTGAGACAGCTGACACCTCTGCAGCTCCACCACCACTTCTCCATCTAAAAAGTTGATTAGCCCAGGTGCACAGACACTGGCGGAACCTCAGGATCATGAAGATGGGGAAAAGTGTGGCAGATTGAATTGATACAGAAGCAGGGCTGGTGGTAAAAATGCACAGGCAAAGTACACGGCAGATTGTAGAGGTCTTGTGAAGCAGCGCCAATTCAGTAAAGGAAAACAGCAAAGAGACCGGCACATCTACATCTCCAAATAATGACATTCACCTACTTGCCTACTGCTGACCAGCACTGAAAACCCCTGCTGCACCAAACAACAGCACAGCACTTAACATCCTGGTTGTGCCACCTGCCAGTGCAGCACTCAACATCCCTGCTACACCATCTGATACACAGCGTTCCCAAATGCTGCTAATGTGCCCTTGTCACCTGCTGCATGACCAAAGTGGAAGAGAAGACCACCTCGCTGTTTTGAAAAGTTTGTGCGCTATTGCAAAATGTTGGAAGTGGCCGCTGGGGACAGAGACTTTGAAGGTAAGGTTATGAGATGGCACTGGACAAGTTACATGAGCCAGGGATGAATCACCAAGGGAATCAGTTGGCTTTACATTATCAATAGCAGGACCACCTATAAAAATGGCAACTCTGAACATTCAGACAAGCTTTTTCCAACTAGTGTGGCAAAAGTCAAGCAGACCTTTTAAGGATAGCAAGCCACCTCAAAGAGCCATGCAAAGAGCAGAGAATCTATCCATTGCTGTGCTCGGCACCAGTGCCACAGTATAATTAATGAGTTTCATTGGTATCTCCACTAAATGCTGCAACAATTATTATTAATCCATTCACTTTCTGAACACACTTTCTCTTTACGGAGTTAAAGGACAAGTATTATGGCATAATGGTGTGCCAGACAGGATATCATTCTAGTGTGAACTCCAGTCCACTTCAGAACTCACTCATATATACTACTGCACTCTTCCACACTAGAGCAGTTAAGAGTGAACAATTATAATACATATTCAGATATTTGGTATGATGGGGAAAACGGATGTACTCTGGACAAAGAAATACATATTAGAGGTGAGAATATGCATATTGACCTATTGAAAAAGATGAACTGGATATCAAATCCAGATGTATGACCAGTTTCTGTACATTCCAAAAGAATGATTTTTAAAATGAGTTCATGTCCATAAGGCATCAAGAGTGTACAGGGTGTCATAAGGTTGCTAAATACCGAGTCAAAATTATGAATAAGTAGTATATGTTTTTGAAAATATATATACATCATATATACTGTTTATAATGTAATTTTAAACTATGGAGCAGAGTCAATGTGTCTTTGTCCCAAATATTGTGGAGGATATTCTGTATATACTGTATATATGCATGTGTGTGTGCATGTGTATATGTTTGTATAAATATCTATATGTAGATTTACACACACACACACCTAATATGCTGTTGCTCCTCTGTGTGCTGCCAAAACAGGTCTGACCCTCTGGAGCATGGATTCAGAATATTAGCAGTAGCTTCTCTGACTCTTGTAAGTTGTGAGGTGGAACTGCTGCAGATTGGATTAGTTGTTCCAACACATCTCATAGATGTTTAATAAGGTGTGTCCTGCGGTGGGTTGGCACCCTGCCCAGGATTGTTTCCTGCCTTGTGCCCTGTGTTGGCTGGGATTGGCTCCAGCGGACCCCCGTGACCCTGTGTTCGGATTCAGCGGGTTAGAAAATGGATGGATAGATGGAGATCTTTGGAATTTGGAAGCCTCAACCCTTAAGTGTAGTTTATACGTGTAAATAACAAGGAACATCATAAATACACTGACAGAAGTTACATAAAATATACTATACTTAATAAACAAGACATTAATTGTATTAATTTTAATGAAAGAATGACATAATACAGAAAAGAATAAAACAAAAATATAATTAATTACAAAATGTACAAAATTATACTAAAAAAAAGCGAAAAGAATAAAGAACACCTCAGCCAGGGGTGAAATCTGGCTAAACCATATCAAACATCAGGAACAGTGGCAACACAATGTTGTGTTTTATCTCACAAGTGGCCAAGGTGGTGTGAGGCACCAAAATCCCACAAGCCTACCCAGAGCAGATGTACCAAAAGGCAGCCTGTCTTCCACTTGAGTGGCTGGCTTTGGCCTTCACCCAGCAAAAATGCGTATCATTCTCAAAGTTCAAAAATAAATTCAGTAAAGTCCAAAACATGGCCAAAATACCCTACAAGGGAGAGGTTTGCCTATAACAACAACAACAACAACAACATTTATTTATATAGCACATTTTCATACAAAGAGTAGCTCAAAGTGCTTTACATAATGAAGAAAAGAAGAATAAAAGACAAATAAGAAATTAAAATAAGACAACCTTAGTTAACATAAAAAGGAGTAAGGTCCGATGGCCAGGGTGGACAGAAAAAACAAAAAAAAACTCCAGAAGGCTGGAGAAAAAAATAAAATCTGTAGGGGTTCCAGGCCACGAGACCGCCCAGTCCCCTTTGGGCATTCTACCTAACATAAATGAAATAGTCCTCTTTGTAGTTAGGGTTCTCACAGAGTCACTTTATGCTGATGGTTATACAGACTTCTGGCTTTTAATCCATCCATCATTGTTGGAACATCATGGTGCTTTGGGTAGATGGTGGTGGCACAAGCCACCACCAATAGGACACCGGAAAAGGAAACAGAAGAGAGAGTAGGGGTTAGTACAAATTTTGAATGAATAGTTATTATAATGAATTGGATATACAGAGTGTCAGGATTAAATTACAGTGAAGTTATAAGAAGGCCATGTTAAAGTAATGTGTTTTCAGTAGTTTTTTAAAGTGCTCCACTGTATTAGCCTGGCGAATTCCTACTGGCAGGCTATTCCAGATTTTAGGTGCATAACAGCAGAAGGCCGCCTCACCACTTCTTTTAAGTTTTGCTCTTGGAATTCTAAGGAGACACTCAGTTGAGGATCTGAGGTTGCGATTTGGAATATAAGGTGTCAGACATTCCGATATATAAGACGGGGCGAGATTATTTAAAGCTTTATAAACCATAAGCAGAATTTTAAAGTCAATTCTGAATGACACAGGTAACCAGTGTAGTGACATCAAAACTGGAGAAATGTGTTCGGATTTTCTTTTCCTGGTAAGGATTCTAGCAGCTGCATTCTGCACTAACTGCAAACGATTGATGTCTTTTTTGGGTAGTCCTGAGAGGAGTGCATTACAGTAATCTAGCCGACTAAAGACAAACGCATGAACTAATTTCTCTGCATCTTTCGATGATATAAGAGGTCTAACTTTTGCTATGTTCCTTAGGTGAAAAAATGCTGTCCTAGTGATTTTATTAATATGCGATTTAAAATTCAGATTACAATCAACGGTTACCCCTAAGCTTTTTACCTCCGATTTGACTTTTAATCCTAATGCATCCAGTTTATTTCTAATAGCCTCATTGTATCCATTATTGCCAATCACTAAGACTTCGGTTTTTTCTTTATTTAATTTGAGAAAGTTACTATTCATCCATTCTGAGATACAGGTTAGACATTGTGTTAGCGAATCAAGAGATTTGGGGTCATCAGGTGCTATTGATAAATACAGCTGTGTGTCATCAGCATAGCTGTGGTAGCTCACGTTATGTCCCGAGATAATCTGACCTAATGGAAGCATGTAGATTGAGAAGAGCAGCGGACCCAGGATAGAGCCTTGTGGAACACCATATAGAATATCATGTGTCTTTGAGTTATAATTACCACAACTAACAAAGAATTTTCTCCCTGCCAGGTAGGATTCAAACCAGTTTAAGACACTGCCAGAGAGGCCCACCCATTGACTAAGGCGATTCTTAAGAATATTATGATCAATAGTGTCAAATGCAGCACTCAAATCTAAGAGGATGAGAACAGATAAATGGCCTCTGTCTGCATTTACCCGCAAGTCATTTACTACTTTAACGAGTGCAGTTTCTGTGCTGTGATTTGTTCTAAAACCTGACTGAAATTTATCAAGAATAGCATGTTTATTGAGGTGCTCATTTAACTGCATAATGACTGCCTTCTCTAGAATTTTACTTAAGAAAGGCAGGTTAGAGATGGGTCTATAATTTTCAAGAGCAGAGGGGTCGAGATTATTTTTCTTAAGTAGGGGTTTAATTACCGCAGTCTTAAGACAGTCTGGGAAGACCCCCGTATCTAATGACGAATTTACTATGTCAAGAACATTATCAATAAGCACACCCGATACTTCTTTGAAAAAATTTGTTGGTATTGGGTCAAGGGCACAGGTGGATGGTTTCATTTGAGAAATTATTTTATGTAAATCAGGTAAATCTATCCTAGTGAAAGACTCTAATTTATTTATTATGGAGTACTGGGGTTTCGGGGGATCCTTAGTGTTGGGGAGATATACTATGTTATTTCTAATATCATTAATTTTTTGATTGAAAAATACAGCGATAGCCTCACAGGTTTTACTGGAAGTACTTAGGAGGCATTCCTTTGAGTTACCTGGGTTTAACAGATGATCAATTGTCGAAAATAAGACTCTGGGATTACTAGCATTGTTATTTATAATCTTAGAGAAATAGCAGCGCCTCTCAAGACGGACTGTGTTATTGTATTCTGTTATTTTAACTTTTAATATCTCATAGTCAATAGTTAGTTTAGTCTTCCTCCATTTACGCTCAGCTCTACGGCATGTTCTCTTTAAATCAGACACTCTTTGGGTCTTCCAAGGTATAACAATGCTAGAAGATTTTTTAACTGTCTTTTCAGGTGCAACTAAGTCAACAGCAGCCCTCACTTTAGTATTAAATCTTTCCACCTTACTATTTACATTCTCCTCGCTATTATAGTTGGCACTATAAACAGACTGATTGGTTAGAATGTTTGTAAGTTTTAAAGTTGCTGATGAGTCAAAGAAGCGTTTTTTAACAATATGCTTCTCATGAGTGTTTTCTATCATTATTTCTATATTAAAAAGTAGAAGCAAATGGTCTGAAAGACCCGTATCAATGACCTGCTTTATATCAACTTTTAGTCCTTTAGTAATTACTAAGTCTAACGTATGACCTGCTTTATGTGTAGGCTGATTAACGAGCTGTCTCAAATCAAAAATAAACATCTGCCTTTTACAGAACAATGCAACAAAAAATCTTTATAAACTAGGATTTATTGAATGAAAACAAATAATCCATCCAAAAGTTCAAAAGGGCAAAATAATCAAAAAAGGGCTTAACTAAAAGGCAATCTAAGGGAAATGACACCAAATCAAAATCCACAAAACTAGTTGAAAACTAGTGTAAAAATATAAAGAAGAAAGCAATATTTACAAGAACCATGAAAATCCACTAGAGCAAGTCTGAATAAAACATACTTGACCTCACTTGCAGCTGCCTTTATAGGGCTGGTCCCTTAACATTGATGGATGGGTGGTGCTGCCTTTTGGGGATGGAACATGGAACATCAGAGAATAAGATAACATACATTGAAACCAATTAACCGAGCATACATAATTAGGGAAATAATAAATGCACAAAACAATATTATCAAAAATGTTAGACAACAATTAATAATAATAAAAAATAAACAAAGAATATAAAAAACAACTTCAAACATAAACAAGGGGAGGAATCCTGGCTTAAACATGACACATCCCATCTGGAGAATCTGACCATCTACGTGGAATATACGGGCAGAAGACAGTCCTCCAGCTGAAATGCTATGTAAAGGGGATAGGGCACATAACTAGCTGTAAATGCACTAACACAAAAATTGACATAACACATACATCATAAATCAAACAAAATTATATTCAAAGCATAAAATATAAAAGAACATAACACATAATATAAACAAATTATATTTAATGAGGGCGGCACCGTGGCGCAGTGGTAGCCTCACTGCCTCGCAGTTAGGAGACCTGGGTTCGCTTCCCGGGTCGTCCCTGCATGGAGTTTGCATGTTCTCCCCGTGTCTGTGTGGATTTTCTCCAGATCCTCTGGTTTCCTCCCACAGTCCAAAGACATGCAGGTTAGGTGCATTGGCGATTCTAAATTGTCCCTAGTGTGTGTTTGGTGTGTGGGTGTGTGTGTTCAGCAGTGGGCTGGCGCCCTGCCCAGGATTTCTTCCCTGCCTTGTGCCCTGTGTTGGCTGGGATTGGATCCACCTGACCCCTGTAACCCTGTAGTTAGGATATAGCAGGTTGGATGATGGATGGATATTTAATTAATGACAAAAAGATCACAGTAAATGAAACTTCATTTAAGCTGAGGTTGAATGACATGACATTCGGTCCCCAAGTAGCCCTTCTCTGCTCAAGACTAAAAAGGCTGAATTACATTAGCCTTTAATCCCAGGCTTGACTAGAGCTGCTATTCCTTTTTGTAGTGTGGTCACCAAAATTGAACACGGTTTTCCTCACATGATCTTACTTACATATTACTTGCAGTCTATTTTCCTTAAAGAAATGTTGACAGCACCATAAAATGGCAGTACACATAACAAACAAAATGGCATCAGCAAAAGACACAAATACAAAAAGGCAAGAGCACTGATGGAGATTAGGGCATCTCATAAAAGGCCTTCTGTGTCCTAGAATACTGATAAACATGGTGGAAAAGACATCACCAGAGATATGCGGGGCTCCTGCCTCTTGTAAACTAAAAGGACTGGAAGTGTGGGGGCAACTGGAAATCTACAAAGACTGTTCACAGTTTCTTTTGTTGTGTGTGCCAGTAGCAACTGGTAGCTGATGGCACTGCTACTCAGATGTTTAATGACAATGAGAAAATGTATTTATGATTCCTAACACATGGTAAGTGAAAAAACAAATCTCAGCTCACAAGCTGAAAAAACAAAGTAATTAAACCATTTACATTGTGAAAAACTCATTTTGCTAAAATGAAAAAGTGAAAAAGCACCAAAGTGTAACCACAAGTTTGGTAAAAACCCTATTCAGTGAAACTTTGTTCTATGACCCGTGGCTTAAACACAGCCAAGACTAGTTTTTATCCATAGAGTAGTTTTCAGTACATATTTTCTAGAATAGCTAAAGATAAAAAATGTTCAGACTTATAGCTAAACAAAGTCTGGCCTAATGAGTTTGAGACTACTGGGTTAGCAGTTGAACTCTGTGATGATTGCTACATCTTAATCAAGTGAGACTCATAGTTCAAACTCATGTACGTGTGTGTTATGGCATTGTGCCTGCTTTATGCTGATTCTAAACCAGCTGTAATTCATGCATTGGTGTGAGAAAAAAGTAATATGGTTTCCTGAATATTGGAATTGTTTGGAATTCTATCATCTAAAGTTAAGTTTAAATTCTTTTCCCTTTTCATCTATCTTTCCTTTGAATTGTGCCTGAGCCAGCTATGTCTCAGCATGCAGTGAAAAGTCACATTGATTCATAACCTTGTGCTGATGAGATATGTTAAGATTTTCTTAAGTAAATATAAGTTTCTATTTAAAAAATAGCTTTATCAACTGCCAAAATATATTGTAAGCTGGCTGGGGCAAAAAGAAAAAAAAACCAGAACCAATTAGGTAATTTTAATGACATTTTAATAACACCAATGCCATATAAGTTGTACAGTAACAACAGGCATCCCACCCAGGGAAGAACATGGGTTATTGGACGGATATTAGCGGCTGGGCGGAAAGATAACTCTGTGTCCATTCGGTTTAAAATAATGGATGGACCAGCTGAAGCTGGAACTTGGGAATGGTTCCATCCCCAATGTGCTAGGTAGCAGTAGTCCTCATATGAGAACCCAAAAAGTAGTGCTAGGGACATGAAATCCAGAAGTGCAGCCCTGTAGGGGTCTCTTGGAATCAATAGAGGGCACTGTTGGAGGAGGACTTCCCCACTTTCATTATGGCCTGAAAGTGATTCCTAGAAGATGTGGCATTTCTGGGTCCAGCATAAAAGGAAGCCCACTGCCATACATGGATAAGTCAGAGTTGGAAGGAAGCAGGCAAAACTCAACAGGAGGACAGAAGGAGGAAGATTTAATAGTTCATTGTGATTCTAATTGTATTTGTGGCAGTTTGTTGGAAGAGGTTTGTGAGAAGGTGCTTAAGAAGGAATAAAAATCCCTTGTTTTATTCATATAGTGTGTGCTCTATAACTGTGTCTGTGGTTTGGGAATCTCTGGCTCCCCCTTCTGGTGATAATGTATACAAGTAAATGCAACATAATCCTATGCAGCTGGGAGGGTCCAGGCCCATCTGTTCCCACAGATAGATTCTGCCTTGGTTCAAACAAGGAACTGTAGAAGCTGCTTCTAGTTAACTAATATTGTTCTTACTACACCAGTAATTGACACCACATTTAGAAGCCAGTGTGAAGCTAGCAAACTGAGGGATGTTATCAAAGATTTAATAAAAACAACATAAAAGAAATGAATTCTGGGAAGAAAAATTATTCAACATGTACTGAAACAATCCTAAACAGCTGACAATCATTAACATTAAACTATAAATGAAGCCATGTGGTTTGTGAGCGAATTCTAAACAAATATGACATGGGAGAAATGGAGCAAGTCAGTTTTTACTGGAAAACCAAGAATTTTTCTCGGGTCCATACCCTTTCCAGATAACAAGATAATTGATTCAGTTAATTTTTGTATAGCACCTTTCACCTGGACAAGTTCACAGGTACAAATACAAACTTTACTTAATACTAATTACAAACTGAGAACAAATTAAGACAGAAATTTATTTAAACAGACAGGAAACAAAATGCTTTGAAACTATTAACATTAATGCAGCTCAGCATTTTCTGTCCATTAATTAATTATTTAGCTCTGGAAAAACATGTGCTCCACTACTTTGTGAATCTAAAATGGCTTCTGGTTCATATTCAGGGAAACCATCAACCATAATCAGAGGTGGAGAGTGCAGGTCTACAAGGGTAAAGACTACAGAAAAAGACCAATTTCAGTTGGGACATAAGGATGGTAGAATGGATGCAGAAATGCACAAGAAGTCCTAGTGTATTTGTCTGACTGTACTTTTATTTTATAAGGTCCAATTAATTAAAGGGCTTTCCACCATGAAGGAACCCGCATGAGGAGACCCCAAGTTGAAGACCTGGCCCTTTTTCCATTTCAAAAGATGGCATGACATTTGCAGAAATGGCCTGCAGTCTTCTCTATTTTATTTTGGATCTGAATTTTGTTCAGACTCGCATGTTTAACTGCAAAGAGAATAGATTCCAGTTAAAACTCATTACAGAAGTCACTTCCTTTGCTGTAGGTAATAGAGACAGCTTGTAACAACATACACAGATTGAAATATCCTCTCAAGTGAGTTGTGGATATTTCAGCTGTACACATTCCATTCAGTGGATGACATAATAAATGTTTAGATGGATAATAATTCATAAAACAGTGGTATTCTTTTACAGAACTGAACATTATTGTACTTTATTTAATCCCTTTGTTTATTCTTCTTTTGTAATACATTTTCTTATTAAAGCTATTAATGAGAAGGCATTTTTGAATGATAAAGAAAGCCAAACTACACATGTAGTTCTATCCATCTATCCACCCCAATTATCCAGTCATCCTATCATATCTTGTGTTCTGTTGATCTTGCCTGTTCTAGCAGTTTTAGAAGTGAAGAAGAAACACACTCTAGATTGGATGACAGTACAATGTATACAACTCACATTAGAAATACATTTTCCTGATATTAGTGGGATAAAAATAATGATGGTTGTGTAACGTAATGTTCATGCAGTGCATTCCAATTGCACATCTATGTTTAGTGCAAAGGTATCTGAAATTATACTGACAGGAAGCCATGAATTCTGCCTATGTGAGCAATATTTGCTTTGTCCAGTCAAAAACACTCAATAAGCTGCTTCACCAGTGACACCTAGTGGTCAAAAAGAGAAACTTTTGTGCTCTCTGTTGGAGCAAAAAATAAAAACAGTATTAATATTCATTTATTTTCTTTAATATGTATGTATGCATTTATTTATGTACTTATTTAAATTTACATGTATTTAATCACCCATATTATTTTTAGTCTTTGGGTAGCATTACAGTAATTTGCAATTCAATTAAAATCAGTCAGTTTTACAATATTATAAAGTCTCTTAACTTTCTGTATGTTCTGCATTTCCATGAAGTCTTCCCCTATCTCCATCTGTAAAAGCAAGATAAAAATATAAGAAAATAAAATGCAGAGGAAACTGACCAGCACAGAGCAGGAAAGATCTTACATGAGATATCTGTGTTATGAATCCTGGCTTGTGACCCCTCTAATTTAACTTGATACATTTTAAGACATTTGTAAAGTGTAGTTTTGCTGCAGGAACCAACCCAGCCACAAGGGATGCACAAGCCAGTGTGTTTCTTCGTGCCAGTCCCAAGCCCGGATAAATGGGAAGGGTTTCGTCAGGAAGGGTATCTAGTGTAAAATTTTGCCAAATCAATATGCGGACAACAATACAAATTTCCATACCGGATCGGTCGAGCCCTGGGTTAACAACGACCACCACCAGTACTGTTAGCCAACAGGGTGCTGGTGGAAATTGGGCTACTGTTGGCCAAAGAAGAAGAAGGAGAAGAAGAGGGGGTAGACGTGTCCGGAGGCAGGAGGAGAGGAGGAAAGTAAAGAGAGTGGAACTGAGGGTAGGAACTTTTAATGTTGGCAGTATGACTGGTAAGGGGAGAGAGTTAGCAGATATGATGGAGAGAAGGAAGGTTGATATATTGTGCATGCAAGAGACTAAATGGAAGGGGAGTAAGGCCAGGTGGATTGGAGGTGGATTCAAATTGTTCTATCATGGTGTGGATGGGAGGAGAAATGGGGTAGGAGTTATTCTGAAGGAACAGTATGTCAAGATTGTTATGGAGGTGAAAAGAGTGTCAGGCAGAGTAATGATTATGAAGCTGGAAATTGGAGGTGTGATGATGAATGTTGTTAGTGCATATGCACCATAAGTTGGGTGTACAATGGGTGAGAAAGAAGATTTTTGGAGTGAGTTGGATGAAGTGATGAACAGTGTACCCAAGGGACAGAAAGTGGTGATTGGAGCGGATTTCAATGGGCATGTTGGTGAAGGGAATGGTGGAGATGAGGAGGTGATGGGTAGGTATGGTGTCAAGGAGAGGAATGAAGAAGGTCAGAGGATAGTAGATTTTGCCAAAAGTATGGACATGGCTGTGGTGAATACATATTTTAAGAAGAGGGAGTAACATAGGGTTACGTACAAGAGTGGAGGAAGATGCACACAGTTAGATTATATCCTATGCAGAAGAGTTGATCTGAAGGAGATTGGAGACTGCAAAGTGGTGGCAGGGGAAAGTGTAGTTAAGCAGCATAGGATGGTGGTCTGTAGGATGACGTTGGAGATCAAGAAGAGGAAGAGAGTGAGGGCAGAGCCAAGGATCAAATGGGGGAAGTTGAAAAAGGAAGACTGCTAGGTTGAGTTTAGGGAGGAGGTGAGACAGGCACTGGGTGGCAGTGAAGAGTTACCAGACAGCTGGGAAACTACAGCAGATGTAGTAAAGGTGACAGCAAGAAGGGTGCTTGGCGTAACATCTGGAAAGAGGAAGGAGGAAAAGGAAACCTGGTGGTGGAATGAGGAAATACAGGAGAGTATACAGAGGAAGAGGATGGCAAAGAAGAAGTGGGATAGTCAAAGAGATGCAGAAAGTAGACAAGAGTACAAGGAGATAAGGTGCAAGGTGAAGAGAGAGGTGGCAAAGGCTAAAGAAAAGGTGTATGATGAGTTGTATGAGAGGTTAGACATTAAGGAGGGAGAAAAGGACCTGTACCAATTGGCTAGACAGAGGGAGCAAGCCTGGAAAGATGTGCAGCAGGTTAGGATGATAAAGGATAAAGATGGAAACGTACTCACAAGCGAGGAGAGTGTGCTGAGCAGATGGAAAGAGTACTTTGAGAGGCTGATGAATGAAGAGAACCACAGAGAGAAAAGGTTGGATGATGTGGAGATAGTGAATCAGGAATTGCAACGGATTAGCAAGGAGGAAGTAAGGACAGCTATGAAGAGGATGAAAAATGGAAAGGCCGTTGGTCCAGATGACATACTGTACCTATGGAAGCATGGAGGTGTTTAGGAGAGATGGTAGTGGAGTTTTTAACCAGATTGTTTAATGGAATCTTGGAAAGTGAGAGGATGCCTGAGGAGTGGAGAAGAAGTGTACTGGTGCCAATATTTAAGAATAAGTGGGATGTGCAGGACTGCAGTAACTACAGGGGAATACGAGGGAAGTGTGACAGTGGTGAGGTCTGCGGTAGGAGTGACGGATGCATTCAAGTTTGAGGTGGGATTACATCAGGGATCGGCTCTAAGTCCTTTCTTATTTGCAATGATGATGGACAGGTTGACAGATGAGATTAGACAGGAGTCCCCGTGGACTATAATGTTGGCTGATGACATTGTGATCTGTAGCGATAGTAGGGAGCAGGTTAAGGAGACCCTGGAGAGGTGGAGATATGCTCTAGAGAGGAGAGGAATGAAGGTCAGTAGGAACAAGACAGAATACATGTGTGTAAATGAGAGGGAGGTCAGTGGAATGGTGAGGATGCAGGGATTAGAGTTGGCGAAGGTGGATGAGTTTAAATCTTGGGATCAACAGTACAGAGTAACTCAGGCGTGTTTAACCCCCCGAAAACTGCCAGTAAAACTTCAGTGTTAGGATGTTTAAATGTTCCATTTACTATGATTTTGATACTTGTTACTTTATAGTCGGCTTAATAGTCGGTATTGATAAAGTAGACCCAGCAAAATACTTTCAGCTTAAGGGTGAATCACGTACTGGAGGACATCAGTGGAAATTAAGGGTAAGTGCATTTAAAACTGAAGCCAGAAAGCACTTCTTAATGCAAAGAGTTGTGGTATTCTTTAACAAACTACCAAGACTTATAGTTGAAGCAAAAACCCTGACAACCTTTAAGAAGAATCTGGATGAGATAATGGGACAGCTTAGCTATTAGCTAATCAATTGGGCTTGATGGACTGAATGGTTTCCTCTCTTTTGTCAAATTTCTTATGTGTTCTCCTGTGTCCTGGTAGAAGACCCCTGGCTGCTTCAGTACTGTCTCATGATCACACTGCCACCTTCAATCTTCCTGAAATCACAGCCTGCATCTCTATGAACAAGAATAAACAAATAAAGTGCTCCAGTAGATTGAAAACAAGAGGATAAAAGAGAGAGAACGAATTTAAAAATATGCATCCTAAAGCTACAGAGAGGGTTTAAACAACTGGTGAGGTAACCTGAAATTATGAAGATTACATTAAGGGGGTTATTGGAAAATGGAAAAATTAAATTTTATGTTCACATCCTGGATGCGTGCAAGTATTTTGGGTAGAAAGGCAGCTTCATCAGGGGTGGGGGTTGATTTGTTTTTGATTTTATGTTTGTAAAAATTGATTTATTTGTATAGAATATTGTGTGATTTTAGTAAAATTAATAAAATCAAAAAAAAAAAAAGAAAGAAAGGTAGCTTCACACTTGTACCTATTTTTGTGCTGTTTTTCTTCCTTCTTACATGAAAACCCCACACATGACCATCATTTTTGAAAAGTCAAGCCAAAGAGTGTATATTTACCTTAGAAAAAATAAGTATATGTGATATAAATATATTATTTTACCAAAGTGTCCTTTTGTTGTCATAAACATACCTCTCTGGTTTTAAGTTTTAAGGCTTTGATTTTTTGTTTGGACTTTGTGCCATTTTGACCTAATTTTAAACTGGAAACACAGCATTTCATTTTTTTATTTATAAAAAATGTTTTACTTTGGAACACAATTTACCATGGCTAATTAATGTACACCATGACTGTGAAAAAAATAATATATATGACCAAACAACAACTAAAACTCTTGCAATTAAAACCAAGTTTCGGCCACGTAACTGGATGGTTGGAGGAGCAGAATACATCCGTACCTAATAAATTGGCCACTGTGTGCATACAATTAAAAGATATTATACGAAGAAATCCAGAATTTAATACTGTAAGGTCACAGCAATCAAAACAGATATAGACACATATAGTAGTGGGTTGTTGAGTTAGAATTTAAATTACAGGCCACTGCGGGCACTATTAAAAAGGTGAAGCTCTGACAATAAGGGAGAATGATCTCTGGCAAGAACCATATTTGTCGCCAAGCTAATAACAGAGTTTTTGGGTGTTAGAGAATGCCTCGAATATAATTAATCCAGTGAATACAATTAAGAGAAACATTTTAGGGGACAACAGGTAATTTAAGTCCTCTTGGATAACAGAAGACTGCAAGAAGGGATATGCATGGGTCCCTGATAGAAGTCGTGGCTTCACGTTTCCTTTCTTGTCAGAACACAATATGAGCACAGTAGCTACCCAGGACCAAAATAATAAAAAAGAAAAAAAAAACTTCTGTGCCAACGAAGTACACAATACAACATAAAAACATAATGCTTCATGCTCATAGTATTGTTAAGGTGTGTAAAATAAGATACCTTCACTATTCATCTCTGTACTAGCTAACAGTGCCTTTCTTCATTGGATTGTAGTCCATATGCTGTACAATGGAGATATAACACAATAACCTGTACAGTAATTAAGAGAGATGTTTTTTAAGACAGGCTGGTCTTTCATTGTAGTGTTATTCTGCTTTAATCTTGTCATTTTTTCCATGATGATTTACTCTATGATATCCTCTGTGATGGATACAAGTATTTGAGTGGTCTGGATTCTGAAGCACTCCCTGTGCTGAAACTGAATTGACACCAACAAGCTTGTCCAGTTGCCTTGAACAGGAGACCATTATATATGTAATACATAATTGAAGGCGCCAACATTTTGGCTAACATTGTAAGCAGCTAACTAAAACCTTCCTACCTGTGATTTAGAGAATTAAGCCTGCAAGACTGAATGAATTCCAATGACTCTATTTTCTGTATGCCATTCTCTTGCTCGATTGGAAACAACTCACTTCTGTTTTTCTCAGATTAGGCTGGAGTCTGTATTTCTGGAAGTACTGTCCAAGAGTGGTGAGACCTTTTGTCAGTAATGGTTTCAGCTATTTTGAAGTTGATATCTTGTATAGTAAATATGACATCATAAGCACATGCAAACTTCCTTGCAGTAGTTTCCAGAAACATACAAAGTAAAGAGTAGCCAGGGCTGAGTCTTGAGGAAGTCCATTGCACACTTTCTATTGCATACTGTCTTTTGTTCTCCATTATAACTTGAAGGTGTTTATTACTCAGAATGTACTCAATTTGATTTTTTTTCCATAGAAAACTGCTCTTAATAATTACTAAAAAGTAAGAGATTAATGCTGAGGGTGTTGTTAGTTGCCTTTGAAATCCAGCTTCAGTGTGTAGGGTAAGGGACATAACTTTGTACGTGCAATTTGAATAGTCCTTAAATCTGCTATTCTACTGGCATTTTTTCAAAAATCTTAGGACCTATTCTTTTATGTATCAGCCTTTGCAGAAGCTGATGTCATTCCTCCCCCACACTATGCGACTCTTCAATTCCACCCTTTGGGGGTAAATGCTAAAATTATACAAAGTTATTGTCTGTCTGTATACCTGCATTGTTGTCACTCTTTAATTTGGTATTGTTCTTTGTCGGTATGCTGCTGCTGGAGTATGTTAATTTCCCCTTGGGATTAATAAAGTATCTATCTATCTATCTATCTATGTCAGATGCTAAGTAGAGCTTTCAGTTTTTTCATGGTTTGCTGGAATTAAAAATGTTTTTTATCTTGATCTTGAAATCTGGAGGTAAATTTCCACCATTTGAAATGTCTGAGAGGAAATGTGATAACCAAGCCCTGGTGGTCTTCCATAAATGGATAAGAAATTCTGTAAGAATTCCATCAAAACCTGAGACGTTACGAACTAACTCCTTTGAGAGCTGTGTTGACATCATTAGTTGTGAATATTCAAGGTTGCAGTGCGTTTTCATTTTTAGGCTTTAAGTTTCTCATTGGATTTTGGTGGTGTGTTTCATGTCACTTTTTACACAATTTACTTAAGTGTGATGTGCTATTGCAGATAGCCTTTCTACTATCTCCTAGCTTCCTTAGCAAGCTCCAAGCTTCTCTGTTTGAATATTTAACCTCTATACTTTCTACTGTTTCTGACTATTTCTGTCTTTGGGATTGTTGAGGATATTTAAATGTTCATCAGGTTTATCTGGGTCTTTAATTTACCAGAAATCCTTGATTGAGTACCTCAATGTTCTTGTTCAACCCTGGGATATATTCTTAATGGTAACAAAATGAAATGTACTTTTTGCCTGTTGATAAATCTGCTTATTATTGTTCTACTTGGGTGATATCCTATGAGCAAATTTATCGAGACCAGCTGCATAATTTAAATAGTTAGTTTGTAGTAACTATTATTATTACTATTACTTGTAGTAACAGTAACTCTTTGAGGGCTGAATATTTTTTCCAAAAAGCAATAGTTTTACTCAGAAGTCAACATAAAACATCTGTTGCTGCATGCTGTGGCTGTCAGTTTGCCAAGAATGTACGGCTTGCTTTTTGCCAGGCTGTCTTTGCGTGGCTGGGACACAGTCGCAGTGCATTACAATCTGGTTTCTACCTCTTATCTTTGTTAAGTGGCAGTCTTCCCTGGCGAACATTGTCAGTACCACGACTAGCTGGGGACCGATCAGCTGAAGCTGGAACCTTCGATCGCTTGTATCAAAAACTTGAGTCCGACAAGTCATAGTCCAGTTCAGAGATAATAGGCAACAACGTCGTCCACGGAGTATTTTGCTTTACACATTCGCTTTGATCTCTTGAAGGATGTCAGTGCCATTTTTGCCATTGTGTGCGCCTTGCTACTCATGAGAGTGCAGGGAATCTTGGTCAAACCAATGAATCTAACTTTCCTTCTAGCAACGAGAGTCCAAGTAAAATGTAATGCTGGGTTTTGTCACAGTTAACAGGTGATTACCATTGTCAACTCCTCCTTTTGACAAAAGTCGACATCAGCCCTGAAAGAGTTAAGACCGCAGCAAAAGAATGGAAAAGATTTAATGAGCAGAATCTGAAGTCCATTTTCCAACAGCACTGATCTGTGCTGACTGTGTGGGAAATCTGGAAGAACCTGTCTGAATATGGGAAGAACATGACCTTTATCAATTACACAAACCACAAACCTAGGTTGTATTCACATTTCCACATCACTCATTTGAACTTTCCCCTTTCCATAGCATCAAAAATGAAGTGCACGTTTTTTTCACCCATTCTGCAAGTGTAATTCCACATTCATTACTTCCATAATATTTCCACTGATCATGATGACTAGTCACCAAGAAATATGGTAGGGTGGGACTCAGATGGGAGAATATTATTCAGTCATTGCTGCTCTTGAGGGCTGCATCATGTATAAATTGTGTTTTTAATTTTATGAGTTACAGCCATGGCCCCCTGTTTATATCACTTCTAAGAACTACCAGCCAACTTACCAGAGAAAAAACATTCCTGTCTAAACCTCATGTAAGTAGGTATAGGTAGATACACCACATAGACCTCTTATTTGATTCACTCCATATGCTTAAACTTCTCTCATAGTATTAAATTTAAGACTCAGTCAAGGTTAAAAAATTAATTCTACTTTAAATAATTTTTTCTAGTATGTTCATTATTAAAACTGGAATTTTGAACGGAAGAGTTCATTTTGGTATTATTATATTGGACCTTTCAAGCTTCTGGAACTATATAATTATAGTATTATGTTATTTTTTACCATAAAGGCATTTTGTTTTTTCAGTGGGGGCTGTCATTTTGTAGACCTATTACTATGATGCAACATTCATTTTTGAGAGATGTGGTTCCAGACATGGAGTGGCATAATGTCTCCACTGTATGAACACATAACACCAGTTCTTAAATCCTTCCATTTGCTCCCGGTTAAGTTTAGGGTAGATTTCAAAATCCTCCCTTTAACCTATAAAGCCTTAAATGGCCATGGTCCAGCTTACTTGTCTGAACTTATCATGACTTACAATCCAGAGCGCACATTATGATCTCAAGATGCCGGTCTGCTTATGATTCCAAGGATTAATAAAATAACAGTGGGAGGTCGAACTTTTAGTTACAGGGCCCCTAAATTGTGGAATGGTCTGCCTGCCACTATAAGAGATGCCCCATTGATCTCAGCTTTTAAATCCCGGCTGAAGACTCACTACTTCAGTTTAGCACACCCTGACTAGAGCTGCTGATGAACTGTACAGACTGCATCTCTGTTGTTAGTCATTAGCACTAAAACATAAGTAACATGATAGTTATAATTTGATACTAACCCTCACCTATTCTGTTTCTCTTCTCAGTACTCAAATGACGCACTTGGTGCCACGGCCCACCTGCCAGGTTGTTTTGCCTGCCTAAGGTAAAGTCATCCCTGATGGAGGATTGCAGGAATTGTGGGGTAGAGGGGTCCCTTTCATCGGATTGGCTGGCCAAGCAATGTTTCAGCTGTGGAATGGCCAAATTGGGAAGGCAGCTTGATGGTTGTGGTGTCCAGAACTCTAAACAAATCCAAATCGTATTATGTGATATCATCTACTGTTAAATTCTGGTCCGTACTTGTAAAATTTTTATTTTTATACTGCATTGAGGATTTGTTCTGTTCTGTGTATTGTATTGTATTGACCCACTTCTTTTTGACACCCACTGCATGCCCAACCTACCTGGAAAGGGGTTTCTCTTTGAACTGCTTTTCCCAAGGTTTCTTCCATTTTTTCCCTACAAGGGTTTTTTGGGAGTTTTTCCTTGTCTTCTTAGAGAGTCAAGGCTGGGAGGCTATCAAGAGGTAGGGCCTGTTAAAGCCCGTTGCGGCACTTCTTGTGTGATTTTGGGCTATACAAAAATAAACTGTATTGTATTGTATTGTATTGTATGTTTTAACTAGCCAGCGCCACCTGCCTTGTTCATTAATGATTGTGGATAAATTAAAACATTTTGTTCTGCGTTATATTTTGTGATTTCTGGCGTTGAAAACTGTTGCAGTTCCTTTTGGACTTCAAGCTTGATTAGCATTTCGGCTTTGAATACAGTTATTTTGACATCCTAGTAAATTACTAATTTCTGACATTTAGACTTCTGATTCATTTTCCAATTCTTTTTTTAAATTCCAAAACTGCTCAGATTTGTGCTGGCAGCACAACAATGGCATAAATAATCTTTTTAAACCTAACTATAATATTAATAATATGTTTGAGTAATATACATTTTGTGAAAGTAAATATTATTATACTACTTGGTAATAAAAAACAGAATATTTAAATGTATATGAAATACTTTTCAGCAAGGGTGTTAGTGACAGTCAGGAGACAACCTGCCACAGGCAGCTTAGTTCTTGTTCATTCTTTTCTGCTTTAGGTCTTTGTTGGCAGATTGCTTAATGGCTGGGGGCTAATGTCAAGTAGATGTTGTAATATCACCTCCAAAATGCCCTGTATCAGATTCTTAAATACTTTTTATTATGCTTAAATGTTAATTGTAACTTCAGAATGCTGAATTCATATTTGAACTGGCTAACCTACTGTATGTATCCAATCTTTATAGTATGACACCTGCTTTTTTGGCTAACAGCAAATGATAAAGAGTTAAAGTCCATCAAGCCAACTGGTTGCATTTCTTGGTTTCTCATGTGCCCTGTTGCATTTTTCTTATTAGCTGTTGTATGTCCTTTTAAATTCTTGCATTATTAAAGTTTTTTGTTAACAATAACAATGCCAGTAAGCAGTGCTTTGTACATTGTTACAGTATGGTGGCTTATAGTCATTGGTGACAGTATTAGATTCCCAGGATCATCACCCTGTGCAAGTTGTCATCCACACTAAAGATATATCATGCACTTCCTGGATGTTGTGGAGTGTGTATGTCACCACTCTGTATGCTCAATGGTAAGTAGATTCTGAGAAGTAGTATCAGTATTTTTTGGTCTTAATTGGGTCTGTTTTCTTGCTGTGCATTTCTTGAATGTCAACCAATTCCATATTCTTCTCCCTAAGGTTTCTTGTAATGTACTAACATTTTTAACAAGGTAAACTTGGCAGATTCAAATGGATGATCCAAGCTTCCTTGTCAAAGTAGATGTGAATGTGTGCAATAGCTGCCATCTGGTTGATCTAAAGCCAGAAGCCAGCCAACTCTGTTAATGGTATACCTTCAATGTTACCTGGGGGACACTGTGTGGAAGCAGTCAATCTGTGTCCAATTGTAATGTTCCTGAAAATCTAAAACATTCCCTAAACCTGTGGTAGAGAGTATTATATGACTGAAAAAGTCAATTTACACATGGATACACTTTGACTATGAAGGGATCTGATATGATAAGATACGTGTGTGTCATAATGACACCCACCCCCTGCACTGGTGACACATTAAAGTCTGGATCCTTACATTCATGGAATTTTTGGCCTATTCTGAAAAAATCAATAATTGCTCAGATTCATCAGACCAGACTCAATGATGGTTTTAAACAGCCCACAGTCAAATTTGCTTAGAACTGTGTAGTTTTTTATTGATTATTATATCTTCCTTTTTTAATTGAAATGTGTAGCACAGGAGTTATAGTATTTATCTGGAATTAAGGCACTATAATAAGTTTATTTGGGAGAAAAAGTACAGTAAAATGTCGTGCATGTGTGTCTGAGAATCTTATTCTTGACAGAGACAGAGCTCTGAATCATTCTGAATTTGTTTATTTAGCTACAACACTGTTAAGCATTAAAAAAGAAAAAGGATTAGGTAGACAAATATATATATTGTGATAGAACTGGGCAGTCAGCGAACCCCAAACCCCAAACATGATCATACGAACACAGTCCTGGGTTCAAGTAAACAGATGTTTATTCAACACAATACCTTCAAAGTAACACAAAAGCAGAAGCACAGGTTTTCTCTCTCTCTCTCTTCTCACAATATTCTTTCTTCTCACCACCGCACTGGCCTCCTCCAGTCGAGTGTTGCCTTCCTTCCTCTCAGCTCCAACTCACCTGGATAAGGGAGCGTGGTTCATTTTATTGAGGATCCGAGAGTACTTTCAGTGCCAGGGCTACTGCCTGATGGAAGCACTTCCGGGTTATATGGAAGTCCCATAAATTGGGGAGCACATCTCCCTGTAGCACCCCCTTGCAGCACCCATGGACCCCAGCAGGGCTGTGCTGCCGGACTACAACTGCTGGCATTCCCTGCTGGTCCCCGAATGGACGACGATGTGGAGGGCTGCTGCCATCCAACGCCTGGGGAATTAAACATCCCCCAGAGATGGTCCTTCCCTGTCCTCTTCTTTTATTGTGACCGGGGAAGGTATTAAACCCTCCTTTATCCAAACTGACTTACAATATTTGAGATACACTTGGTTACATTTCTTTTCTTTCTCCAATTGGAACACAGGCATGTGAAGTGACTTGCTCAGGGTTACAGTGTCACTGGCGGAATTTGAACACACATCCTCAGGGGTTGAAGTCCAATGCCTTAGCCACTGTGCCACACTAAATAATATTTGATTGTAGAATTTGATTACTTGGGTATTAAAACCCCAAAAATTACATCACCATGAAATTTCTATCATCATAAAACCCCCAAAAATTAAGAAGAATCTCAAATCATAACAATGATGTTGCTCACCCATTTACCAACTAAAGTAACACCAAGCCCACCCTTTCTCACATTCTGTCTGCACTTCTCTCAGCTGTGACCTCTTTATACCAACAACTAAGCCCTTGATTCGAACTCCCAGCATTGAGTCAGTGCCTTAATGTGGCAGAGGGATCAATGATCCCCTGAGCGATGATGTCAGAGTTGTGTTCTCCTTGTAGGGCCACCCATGGCAGCTAGGTCAGAGGTGACTAAGACTGACTCAACCCACAGCCACCAAGGGTCCATCCAAAGAGATGCAACTTCCTACCGTACCTCGTCATCTTGCACTTGGCTTGCCACATGGATTCCAGACAGGAAATGAAGTGGTGTGATTGAGGATTGTGCACTCTCACTACCACTGATATCAAACAACTACTTTGTGCAAGGTCTGTCTTCCATCTGTCTTCTTCAGCCTATCTCCTGCATCAAAGTCCTATGGCTATGGGCAACCAATGAAGACAACTACCATTGGGTGATGGTACTGTATATGTTCTTACTGTGGAACCTGTACGTATGGCGGCATTGGTGTGATGGCCATTTAGAGGCACACTCAGAACAAGTGCCTCATCTGTGTGCTGCCAGTGTGACGAGGCAGCCTGTTTCAAGGAGAGTACTGCCTGCCCCTGATGGGAAGGGGACAATAAAAGATGTCTTAAACAAAGATTGTCCAGTCTGTACTCAGCCAGGCAACTGCACGTGATGAGTCACCTCACTACATGTGGTTGAAAAACTTCAAAATCCTTCATCCTAGCTCCCTGGAATGTCCACACACTCATGGATTCGACCACTACTGACCAACCATCCCAGAGAACAGTGTTAGTTGTCTCAGAACTCTAATGTTACAAGGTGGACATCTGTGCCCTCAGTGAGACTTATCTCGCTGATGAAGACCCCTTCACTGAAACCTCAACTGGATATACATTCTTCTTGAAAGGTTGACCAAAGTCAGAGATGCAGATCCATGGAATTGGCTTTGCTGTCAAGAATGAACTAATCTGGAAAATCCCAGAATCCCCTGTTGGCATCAGCTCGCACTTAATGACCCTGCATGTTCCACTGGCGAAAGGTTCCCATATCACAATCATTAGCACATATACTCCTACACTGTGTTCAACAGAAGAAGAAAAAGACAATGTCTGTGTTACCCTTGACAAAGCAATCCAAAATGTTCCTGCTTCAGACAAGATCGCCTTACTTGGAGCGTTCAAAGCATGAGCTGGAAGGAGCCCTGACTTTTGGAATGATGTTATCTGGAAATGTGGAACTGGAAACATGAAAACTAATGGGTTCCATCTCTTATCCTTCTGTGTGGAGCACGAACTGTCTATTACCAACACAATGTTTCAGCTCCCCAACAAACACAACACAACATGGATGCATCCTTGATCAAAAAACTAGCATCTCTTGGACTATATGATTGTCTGTCTTTGTGATCTCCAGGATGTCCTGATCACACGAGCGATGTGAGGAGCAGAGTGCTGGACAGACCATAGACTTGTCCGGTCCATCTTCCATGCTGTACTTAGACCACCTACTAGAAGATAATGCCTCAACCTGGCATCCCCTGCAGCCATTGCCACCACAAACACTTTGACAAGTCATCTTTTAACTCAGCTCGAACACATCCAGATCCCAACCACGGATGGTGACATCATGACTAGCAGTCCTCATGGTGGTGAATTGTGGACCTCGCTGCTCACAGCCCCACAGTCCTCCTCCAAGAGTGCACCTTGGTTTCTCCAAGAGGAAGAATGCAGACTGGTTCAAGGAGGCCACAGACAAGATTTTTCCCCTTCTGGAAGCTAAGAATGCAGCATTCCAAGCTCATCTTGTGAATCTATAATCAGTTTCCCTCTAACAGAAGTGGAAAAAAACTAAGTCAATTATACAACGCAGGATTAGTGAAATTCAGAACTGGTGGATTATCAAGGCCACTGAAATCCAACAATACGGAGATAAAAAAAGACATATGAATTATACAATGCCATAAATTTATGGTCTTTCTTGACATAACATAGCTCCAGTCTAGAACACAGATGGTGCAACACTCCTCAAAGACAAGCAACAAACCTTGGATTGTTGGGCAGAGCACTTTCGAAAACTGTTGAACCAAATGAACCCAGTGAATATTTCAGTCCTTGAGAAGATCCCCACACTCCCCATGAAGTTCAAACTGTTGTCCAAGCCCTAAAGAACAAGAAGGCTCTTAATAATATCACTATACCAGCTGAAATATATCAATTTGGGGGACTTAATCTTCTTGTTAAGTTGACAGATTTCTTCACTCTGTGTTGGATGCTTGGCAAAATTCCCGGCTCATGGAAACATGCTACCATCATCACCATCTACAAGAAGGGGGACCGAACAGATTGTGTCAATGGCCATGGTATTTCACTTCTGGGTATTGCTGGGAAAGTCCTTAGCTGTGTCTTACTTCTCCAGCTACATTGTCACGTTGCAGGCAGAGTACTTCCAGAATCACAAGCTGGTTTTCATCCCAGACGCAGCACAAATGACATGATCTTCATTTCCAACACCTAGAGAAGGCTCAGGAACACCAGCAAGACATCAGCTTTTCCTTCATCGACTTGCGGAAAGCATTAGACACCATCAAACCGTGAGATGCTTTTGGAAGTATTCTGCAATTATGGATGTCCCCCGAAATTCCTCAATATGCTGCGCCTCTTCCATGATGGAATGAGGTCGAAGGTCCATATTGGCGGGGAAACACTTTGAAATCAATGTTGGTGTCAAGCAAGGCTTTGTCCTGGCTCCCTTGCCTTTTAATATTTACCTTGTCACCATCACTTTTCTCTCCAGAAATGTGTTGGATGCCACTGATAGAATATGGATCCAGTACCAAGTGGATAGCAATATGTTCAACCTCTGAAGATTATCAGTCACTTGAAAACTTCTTTGACAATCATCTATGCACTCCAGTATGCTGACAATGTTGCTGGTGTAGCACCTCCAAGCAAGTCTTCTGTAACCAAACTCTCCACATGGCAACCAAGGTTGTGGTATATCATGCGATATGTACATCAACACTCCTTTATGGATGCGAGTCTTAGACTCTCTAAGGAAGCAAATCCACACACTAAAAACATTCCACATCCACTGCCTCCAAAAGATCCTGGGCTCCACTTGGAATAACAGGGTTCCACACACTGAAATTCTGGAATGCTGCTCATCAACTAGCATTGAGGCCATGCTGCTCAGCTGTATCCTCCAATGGACGAGGGATGTTATCCATATGGATGAGTATTGGCTTTCCCGGATGGTCCTGTGTGGTGAACTCGCTGAATGATCCTGACCTCAAAGTGGACCAAAGAAATGATGGAAGAACTACTTGAAGCATTCTCTCAAGGCCTGCTCCATTCTACATATTGTAAGAGACGCTCAACCCGGCCAGGATGCCCCTGAGATGGAATGATGGGGGAAGGCTGCTTTTCAAGGCCTCTGCCTTCCCCAAAACGCTAAATGGCAGCTTTGCTGGAGTGCAGCGGTGCCCCAGATTCCCGTAGGGCACTATGGGACATGGAGTTCAGCAACACAGCCCTGCTGGGTACCGTGGGTACCGCCAGGGGACACTATGGGAAGACAGTGGGAGAATAAATTCTCACCTAGCCCAGAAGTACTAATGGATCACGAGGCCAGAAGCCCCAAAATACTTCCGGGCTGATTAAAAACTTTAATTCTCTGTCTGACTCGGAAGTGCTGGCAAGTCACATGGACAGAACAGCAGAAGCAATTCCAGGTCAACGATTATTTAAAGGACTTTGGAATACCCAGCAGGCGAGCCAGAGTCGGGTGGAGGTGGATGAAGCTTGCTGGGAGGTGTGGAGGAGACAAGAATATTATTGTGTTTATTTAATTGTTTGTTGTGGCTGTGGTGCTTGGGGAGCACTGTGCAAAAAGAAAATAATTAAAAACAACTTCTTGATACTTTTAACCTGTGTCCTGTGTATCTGTCTGTTGGGTTCAAGGGGCAACAGTGTCACCTAGCGTCCACAATATGCAGCATGAGGAGAAGAGAATGGCAAGACATCACCATCGAAACCAACACACTGCTGCTGGGGGGTGATACCCTTACCTGTCGTGTCCCTGGGTCTGCCTTTCCCGAATTGGCCTACTCTCCTACCAGTGTACAAACAGGAGGTGCAGTGACGGAGATGGACAAATGGATGGACAGCATCATCCTCAGGTTGACGGACAGCCATGACTGACTAACAGACTGACTTATTCAAACTCCTTTCACAAATACATGCTCAGTGTGCCTGTGATTGTGAGGGCAGCCTTACAGTGTATGTGTACAAGGGAAACCAGACTAGGGCTCCCACTAGAGGTCCATATTACTTCTACAGCTCTACAATTTAAGTTGTCAAATAAGTGCAAGGTCTACAAGTGTGGCTCTCAGCTACATGTTCTCTATAGTCTCTCTTTTTATGTCGAAGACTATGTGTTACTCTGTATTGGTTAGATAGGACTGCATGAGCCAACAATCCCTAAGCTTTAATTTCTACGATTACAGTTCTGATAAAGGGCTTGCTGCCCTCTAGTGGCCCTTGCATTCCCACATTGGTATGTGCCACATCTTTGAGTTGTCTCCTGTAGATTTAAGCTTGCCCTCTGCCAGCCTAGCAGGGACATTGAGCTTAGCCTTTTGCTAACACGATGGGTCATCAGTTCACTTGCTGTGTATGTTACAGGGTTTGAATCTCACCATTCTATCAACACAAACGAAAAAGCTGAAAAACTATTAAGCATTATACACCTAAAAAGGCCTTCCCTGATTTTAGTACTAAGCTTCCTTCTCTAATGGATATGGGCAATATAATGTGGAACCCCTTAAAAATATATAACAAACATAAAAGAAAGAGCACATTGCGATATGCAAGACATTCAACTCAATGTAAGGTTATAAAATAAAATTAATGTGATCACATCCACTGTCCGTTAAAAAGAGAAGATTACTGTGAAACTAAATTGGCCCAGATTATTCATAAAGAGACAGTAACACATCAGATCTATCATTCTTATCATTTCACCAGGCAAATAACACGTTTTAAACTTTCTGCTCCGTTGATTGGTAAAAGCTGTATTTTAAAGCCTGTCATTATTTTCCTTCTACTGTTCCCCAGGAAGGGTACAATATTAGTCATTCTGAGACTTTCTCACGAAGCAGGTGTTCTGCCACCTGACTCCATATACATACTGCTTATGTATAAAAAGTACCAGTTCCAGATGTAAATTACAGAAAGATAAAAATCAAGTGTTTATAACACTTATTCAAACCAAAATATTTATACAATAAGCTAGGTGACAATCACTATGTAGTATGTGTGTATGCTTGTGGGTTTCTTACTGACACTTGATATTTGTCCCAGGCTCAGATACACAGCTATTTTTTTCAAAACTGTAAACATTTTTATTTTACAATGTGTCAAGTAAGTGAAACAAAACCACACACTAATCAAATCAGCTTTGAGTGCTTGGTTTCTGTCAGGTAGCTTTGCTGGAAGAGACGGCACTCAACCTGTTTTTCCCTCCTCACATCTTCTTTTCCTGCCCCATTTCTTCCTCCTTATCTCTTCCTATGTCACCCAGTTTTTTGGTTACACTACTTATTTACAACAAAAATGCTAGTCACTTTCTCCTCAATTTTGGTGATAAGATTTGTCTCTGGCACAATGTCCCTGAGACTGAAATCACTGAATGTTGTTAATATTTAAACCAGGAAATGGAATGCACTTTTAAGGACCAGACGTGATCAGAGGACAGGCTAGAATTTTGAATACCAGAGAAGACTAAAGAAAACCTAGACACCAAAAACATAGTGCAAACCAAAAATGATGGTTATAAAAAATTTGAAGCTAAAGAAACTAGACTTACCATTACATTTATTCACTTAAAGTATTTTATATGGACAGATTTGTTGGTACTCTTACAGCTCATTGAAAAAGTGCTGTGTGCCTCGTGAAAAGTGATTCAATGAAAATCAGTTGTCTCATATATACCTTCATACATTTTGATATATCATCAAGTAAAGCAAAGCAAGTGTGAAAAGAGATAAAGTGATATTCTAAAAAGGCCTGGACACATTTGTTGGTACCCCAAGAGAGAGAGGGGGGGGGGGGGGGGTTAGGAGCAAAAGCTGATACAGTGTGTTGCTGCACCCACCACGTCACAAACCACCTCAGGATCTCAAATTAGGACCTGAGTTCAGCCATGCAACAGGTGACACCTCACCACCATGGAATGGAACAGTGTGAGTTGTTTTTATGGTGGCTGGAGTACCAATCCTGCCACTAACCCCCAAGTCATACCCAGGATGGAGCAAATTCAGGTTAAGGGCCTTGCTCAAGGGAGCATCCACGGAAAGATCATAACTGGATTAAAGTGATTTTTCAAACTAACTGTTTTCTTTAATCAGCATCACATATGTCTCCAATCATACAATCAGTCATTCTACAGACTTAAATGGAGCAAAATAGTTGCACTGCTGTTTGGTGTCACCGTTTGTGCCACACATGGACCAGAGAAAGCAAAGAAGAGAGTTGTCTGAGGAGATAGTTATAGACAAGAATGTTAAAGACAAAAGCTAATAGACCATTTCCATGAAGCTCGATGTTCCTGTGACAATAGTTGCAAATATTATTAAGAACTTTAAGGTCTATGGGACTGTAGCCAACCTCCCTGGATGCAGCTGCAAGAGGAAAATCAACACCAGAATGGGCAGATGCAAGCTGAACTCTAAGGTCAAGCTCCTTCAGTGTCTGATCACACCATCCGTTGCCTTTTGAATGACAGTGGGCTTAACAGAAGAAAACCACTGTTGAAAGAAAAACATAAAAAAACATACAGGAATTTGCTTAAATGCACATTGACAAGCCACAATGCTCCTGGAAGAATGTCCTATGGACAGAGAAGACAAAACTAGAGCTTTTGGCAAGTCCCATCAGCTCTATGTCCACAGATAAAAAAATGAAGCATTCAAAGTAAAGAACACCACACCTACTGTACAACATGGTGGAAGGTTGGTCATGTTTTGGGGCTGTTTTGCTGTGTCTGGCACAAGGTGCCTTGAGTCTGTGCAGGGAACAATGAAATCTCAAGACTATCAAGACTTTCTGTGGCAAAACATACTGCTCAGTGTCACATGGGTTATCTCAGTTGCAGGTCATGAATCCTCCATCACAATGGTGACTCAAATACACACCCAAGAATGGCTAAGAACAAAATATTGGACTATTCTGAAGTGGCCTTTTGTTAACCCTGATTTGAATCTTATCGAACATCTATGGAAAGAATGGAAGCATACAGTTTGGAGAAGCCCCCTTCAAACTTGGCACAGCCACAGGACTTTGCTCTGGAAGAGGAGCCAACATACCTGTTGACAGGTGGAGTTGTTCCAATGAGAGCTACAGGAATTACTTGCTTTCAGTAATTGCTTCTAAAGGTTGTGCAACAAAATATTAGGTTAAGGGTCCCCTAATTTTTGTCCATGCCATTTTCATTTGTGTTATTATTTGAATAATTATGTTGAATCAAAACACTAAAACCAAGTCTGACTTTGATTAAATGTGGAATAAATAATGATATGGGCCAATTACTTTTGTCAGTTTCAAGTTATTTCAGAGACAATTATGAGTTCTTCTTTCTTTATGGAGGGGTACCGATAAATTTGTCCATGTCTGAAAGTTTAATCCAAAGCAACATATATTGTACAAAAAGAGATCAATATACTGTAATCAAGTAAACATTACTGTGATGACTCTTAAAGAAAAAGTGTTACAGTACAAGATTACAAAATTGATCATCACAAGTCAAGAACTCTAAACCTAACAGAACAGAAACTATTTAATCTTTCCTTAGTTACAAGAACCTATCAAGGTCATTATAAATTATAAATTCACAGAACAAGAGATTCATAATATGCTTCTTAAACACATTGAAGGAGTCAGCATTTCAGATGCCGGTGAGCAGCTTGTTTCACCAGCTAGGAGCTACACATGAAAGGAGCCTGGATTGAGATTTGATGCCACACAGAGTATCAATCTAAACTTACTGGACGTTTTCTCTTTGACTGATCTAATGAAAAATGTATTAGTTTAGCTTCTATAACCCATCTTTTATAGGTGGAACGAGATAAATCACACCATCCCATGACCTCTGTGCCATGTGACTGGTTTATCCAGCATAACAAAAACAAACAATATGGCAGTAAACAGCAAAACACACAATACAAAATGGACTCATGGTAACATCAGTGATTCATGCATCATGGTCAGCCATTATTTTTTATACACTGCAGCCACTAGGGAGCATCTCACAGCCCCCAAACCCTTGACACAACTACTCAAAAAATAGTCCCAGGTTCAAATAAAGTATTTTATCGAATCAAATGCCCTGTTACAAGGCTTTGTCTTTAACAATTCTCTTTCTCTGTCAATTCTTTGTCTCTTTATTTCTTTTCTCTTCCACTCCTCTCCGGTGAGCTTCACCCAACTCCTCTCCCGACTCACCCGGGAAAGGTAAAGTGCTCCTTTTTAATCTGGACCTGAGGTACTTCCAGCACAACAGCACTGGAGCCAGGAAGCACTTCAGGAAGAACATCACCCATGATAGATGGGGTCTGTCCCCAGCAGCGCCCTTTAGCGGCACCTGAGGATCCCAACAGGGCTGTCCATCAGAACCACAACTCCAATGCAACCCTGTGGGTGTCCAAACTTGTGTCATGTGAGAGGGATGCTGCCACCCAGCATACTGGGGGATTACTTAGCTTCTCTAGGCAGCCTCCACCTGTCCTCCCAATTTAAAGGAACCAGAAAACCAGGAAAGATACTAGTAACCAACTCTAGCGGCTTGCCCACCCAACTGCATTCTCCTTTATGACACATTGGTTTTAATGTCATATACCAATTCCAGAGTGTTCCATCTAGTGGCATAAGCTGTAAGTGCACCAAAATGCATTTTTATCCAAGATGGCTGATAGAATTTCATTTTCTCCAACTACAGCAGGCAATTCTGTTCAATCATGCTACATGAAAGTGATCCTTGCAGGTATAAATAACATAATCACAAAAAGTAGCATCTGAGGAACAATATAATTGTTATATTTTTCAAATATTGTTTTTTTTGTAAGTAGTAAATTATGAATAACTATGAGGCCACATTGGAAATCATCATCCTATCTAACAACTACGAAATGTTGTGTTATGCTAAATCTGTATGTTTTAGTAAAAATGCTTGTTCTTTATTGAAATTTTCTCTGTAAATAAATATATTTCTTGTATAGTCCTTGTATTATAATCACTTTTTCTCTAGACCTCAAGAAAAGCATGTGAAAGGAAGTCATACATAATTGTGGAGGAGGTACCATCTGAGACAAGTGACACAGGAAGTGACAGTGTCAGTGAGACGGCTGATGAATGGAAGGCAGAGAAAGAGGGATCAACAGGTACTAGCAGTAGCAGTAGTGACATTAATGATGAGCTGAATGATGGTGCTGTAGGGAAAGATAAAAGTAGGGATGTCTGGTGTGGGTAGTAGGGTGCACCATTGAGACCCAAACCCTGAGACATGGCAACATTAACACAATAGTCCAAAAGAATGATTTATATTTGCATAGCACCTTATAACTGATTTCTCTTTTCAGCCAACACAATACAAGTCAATAGAATTCTTTTTCCTCACTTACACTTCCACTCCCAATCAAGTTGAGGCAGCTTCTTTTATGCTAGGCCTAGGAGTACTGCATTGCATTTGGGAAGCAATACCAAGTCATGTGTAAGTTCCATAAAGCAGGGAGGTAATCTCCTGGAATCACACTCTGGGTGCACCCAAGGACCCTGACATGGCTGTCCTTATGGACTATGAATCCCATGTAACCTTACGGGTGTCCAAACTGGGACCATGCCAGAGGACCACGGCCACCTATTGTACTAGGGAACGAACTTCTCCTGACAGATAGTCTCAGTCAGTCCATCTATTAATCTTTTGCTGAACAGGAATAAGAAGTAAAAATCATCCCGACCAGATTATGGGTCCATTTTTGTGATTATTGATTATTATTATTGTATTATTGGAGAATTGTGGAGTGTGCAGTGCTTTGTGCACTATAACTGAAGAAAATTATTAAAGAAATTATTCTTGTTGTTTTAAATGTGTGTCTTGGACGTCTGTCTGGTGGGTTCAATGGGGCAACAGCGACCCCTAGCGTCCACAAACTAAATGTTTCAGAGGAAAGCAGAAAAGATTATGATTTATTCATAGAAAAGATAAGACAAAACTAATAGTGGTGGCAATTAATAAGGCAGGTATAAATTTGGAAGGATTGAAATTTGAATGCGTAGACCAGTCTGTTAGGTTCTGACATCAAGTGACAATGATTACTCAAAGGAAATCAGTAGGAGAATGGCTATTGAGTTCTTTTGAGGCACTGAATGAAATCTGGAAAAATGGAAATATCTGTTTGGAAGTCAAAATAAAGATACTGGTAATGTGTGTTCCCTACATAACATTATGCCTATGAAAACTGGATATTGAGAAAGAAGGAAATTTCTAAATTGAATGCAATTGAAGTGAAATGTTATAGGAAGAATCGGAAAACTGGATGGAGACAAAAGGTGAAGAATGAAAACATTTGAAAAGATCTTCATCTTCTTCTTTCGGCTGCTCCCATTAGGGGTTGCCACAACGGATAATCTTCCATTGCTTACTGTCCTCTACATCTTGTTCTGTTACACCCATCACCTGCATGTCCTCTCTCACCACATCCATAAACCTTCGCTTAGGCCTTCCCTTTTTCCTCTTCCCTGGCAGCTCTATCCTTAGCATCCTTCTCCCAATATACCCAGCATCTCTCCTCTACACATGTCCAAACCAACGCAATCTCACCTCTCTGATTTTGTCTCCCAAACATCCAACCTGAGCTGACCCTCTAATGTACTGATTTTTAATCCTGTCCATCCTCATCACACCCAATGCAAATCTTAACATCTTTAACTCTGCCACCTCCAGCTCTGTCTCCTGCTTTCTGGTCAGTGCCACCGTCTCCAGCCCATATAACATAGCTGGTCTCACTACCGTCCCTGTAGACCTTAAATGGCAAAATAAAAACTATTTGCAAACTTGTTAAAGAATGGAAGTTAGGTCTCTTTGGGCACATATTCAGGATGGGAGAGGAGAGGCTAATTGGAATGATGATAGAGAGATAAAGAAATTGGAAACAGTGAGTAAGAAGGCCAGCAAGGAGATGGATTGATAACAACAAAGAATGGCTGGCAGTAGGTGGATGGACAACAATAAAGATGGCTAAGGAATGAAAAGGACTCTGGAAGCCATCTGAAAAAGAATTAAAAGCACCATTGGCCCCCATGATCCCTAGATGGACTAAAGAGGATCTCTGGATCTTAATTAAGAAGGTTGTTATTTGCCAGTTTAAATGTTTTTTATACCGATCTGGAAATTACAGACTGGTTATGGTATATTTTTACAGAATGAAGCAAGAATTTATCTTTGTTAGATGGGTTGTGATTCATTCTTTTTTCCTTTTAAATATATTTTTCATGTTCTAGTTACAGTGATTTACTAATAAGCACACTAGAGCGTAACATTTAAGTTGCTGCTCCTTTCACAGCCATTTGTGCTGGTGTCTTCTCTCCTCAACATTAATTGTCTGTATTCAGATACAATGAAAAAAGCAAACTCCACAGATATAGATAAAGAGATTTTAAAAAACCAAGCATTTAAAGATACTGAAAAATTATACAAATATGCCTTAATTTCCTGTAAGTGTAAATCTGACACTACTGCACTTTTCTAAAAGGAAAATGAATGGAAAACTTGGGTCAGCTAATTAAACAATAAGATCAGTTAAAGGTAAAAGTGACGGACTGATTGAGAAACTGGTTGGAACAAAAACCTGTAGGTGGCCTTGAGGACTAAATGTTGACAAATAAAAGTTAGTTTTTGATGATTTGAAGCAATGGCCAGGGCTGCTAGAGAGATGCAGGACTACGCAAGAGGTATGGGTGATAAACTGGCAGGGGTCTGAAGAACAAAGAGCACTCAAGAGTAAACCCAAGATGAAAAGCAAGCCAAAACAAACCAATAACAAACCAAAGATCATAATGGTCACTACTGAGCCTTACTGATGGAGGCCACCAAGGAACATTTTTTTTAACCAGTCTAAATGCTTAGATGCCAGGAACTGTGGACTAGCATCATAAATAATATTATCATCTAATTATTTTCATTTCAGCCACTACCAATGTGCAGCATCCACCTGTGTGATATGACAGCAGTTATTTTGAATCAGTATGTACACCACACATTAGCTATTAGGTGCTGAAGTGGTGAGATATAGTTAGTCTATTAGAGATGGTGGATGATTAGGGGGCCGGAATGGATAAGGCTGTGATGGACAGTATAGCCAGGACATCGGGGGACAACTGTCTCTTTTTAAAGGATGCCAAGGGATCTTTAATGACCATAGAGAGTCAGGCCTTCGGTTATATTACTCATCTAAAGGTAAGGACCTTTTACAACAAAGTGTCCTCATCACTGCACCGGGGCATTGGGATCCACACACAGACCACAGGGTAAGCACTCCCTGCTGGCCTCGCCAACACCTCTTCCAATAGCAACCCAGCTTAGGTCTCCCATCCAAAATATTAGCCAAACCCAACAATGCTTAGCTTCAGGTGGATTACCTGTTTTGAAGTGCATTTGATATGGCTGCATTTTCTGGAAGTCATGAACATTATTAGCACAATGCTTTCAGAGTCCAAGATTGAGCTTTGACGTACGTTCATTTGATTTCCTGGTTCAGATACTCTTTTTGTTTTGGCTTTGGCCTTATTCCTGGTCCTTTCTCATATCTCCTTTAAGATTGCCAGATTTCTTTAAAGTGGACAATATAGTAGGAAGTGTGCAATGATATTATGTCACATCCAAGCTTGACACCGGAATTGGACATCATTCCTATAAACCAGTGGTTCCCAACCTTTTCTATGCTCTGCACCCCAGAAAATGTTTGATTTATGTTTGCACCCCCTAAAAAAGTAATATCACTTTTGAAGATGAACAATTTTTGAACCACAAATGGAATCACATACAGTACTGCAGATGAACAAATTTAACTCAAAAATGAGCTTTTAACTGAATGCATAAAATTAACATAAATTGAGCAATTTGTTGTAAAAATCTTGTAAATGAGTCCCAAGTGAAGCTTAGACATGATTGACGATCTGGGGATTGGGGTATCCCGTGAAACATTAAGTGCCACAAGGAAATTACACATGAGCAATGATCATGGGGTTTGGGGGATTGGAAATCCCCATGAAGCAACAGGTTCTGGCGTGCCACTAAGCAATGAAACACAGTTGATGAGCTTTGTCACCCGATAACACCTGCACTGCAGTTCAAGAACAGATGCGCCACACAGTTCAGATTGCTGCGCTACTGCCAGGACCGCCAGCAGGAGAAATTATCTGAGTGTAAGCAGCAGGTGTTGCTTCCAATTCAGTCCTCCCTGGAAAAAATGTTATCCAAACCTCAAAATCACTTTATGTTTCACAATCAAGACTTGCACAGAAATCAATACTAGACCTCACCCATCTCTACAGATCATTGCAAGGTCCAAATTTCCATTCTCTTAAAAAAAAGTTACTCACCTTTACAAATGCTCTGCCCGCAGCAAGGAACCTGGGAAAATGCGCATTTCTGTGGCTTATTCACGGGTGACTTGTGCACACAATGCTTAATTCTTTTCATCTTAAAGGGCGGACTGGAGGCTCTGAGGCTAAGGTTCTGCGCCGGTATCTGGAAGTTGCTTGTTCGAATCCCTGTTACTGCCAAAAGAGATCCTACTCTGCTAGGGCCTTAATATAAAATTGCTCTAGGACCACTCTAAAATGGCTGACCCTGCACTCCAACCCCAAAGGGTAGGCAAAAACTAACAAATTCCTAATCCAAGCAGTTGTATAAGGCAAAATAAAGAACAAAAAAAAAATGACAGCACACAGTAAGACACCGATTGCACCATGATAAAGTCAGATAACCCATCTCATTCAATTTTGGTGAATCACAATGCAGCCTTCCCCTTTGTTGCACCCTCTGAAATGTTATCTCCCTGGAGGTGTGAGCACCACATAGTAGGTAAGCCCCACTATAAACTGTTAAGATTTTTCCACACATATTTTTTTTTCTTCCAGCATTAAGAATTTTTGTGTCTTACACATGGACAGTTTTTTATGCTCTGAAACATAAAGATTTCATATATCAACTTATTGTACAGTAATTTTAATTGTGGCTATAACTTTAGAAATTAATTATGAAATTGGAATTACCGTGACTTCATAAACTACCACTTACTTCCCCTTGGCAGTAATTAAACAATATCTACAAAATCAAGCCCAAAATATCAACAGATAAGAAGAATATAAGCAATTAAATGGTGCCATGATGAGTCACAAAAGCATCATTAAAGTAAACTAACAGTAAGAAAAATCACAAGATTAATAGAATAAACAGTGCAAAAAGAAAACAGATATTACTAAGCTAAATTTACAACACAGACATTACTAAACTAAGATTACAACACACAGGACCTACTTAGTTCAATTCAGGGTGGTGGGAACAGGAGGACCTTCTGCTAGAAGCATCAAGTGCAAAGTAGAAAATATCACTGGATGAAGTGCCAGTCCATCATAAGATAGATGTAGCTAAGTTTTGAGAAATACAACCACAAAAGACCAAGAAAAAAGATCCACACCTGTTCAAAAAATGCTTTCCACCTATTTAAAAGTAGGGTTTGGGCTACACAAGCACAAAATATTCCTTAATCTTTAGTAAAATCTAAGGATTGATTAAGACAGAGAGAGAAACTGTGTAAAAAGCTCTTTGCAAACAATAATGAAGATTTATTAAAAGGAATAAATAAATACAAAAATATAAAAAATTGGCAATAATGGTATGCCTAAAAAGCAATCCAAAGCAAACAAGGTCACACTCACAAACCAGAAATCAGTAATCAAAAAACAGAACAAGAGAAAGGTCAAAATCCAGAAAATCCACAAAACAAGTACTCACATAAACTCTCCAAAGACGCAATGTCAATGTGGAAGACCTGACTTACTGCCTGGGCTTTAGTGGTTGGAGTTTGGTCCTCCAGTTGCGCATTTTGGTGGCTCCAGCCCCTGAAACTCAATGTTTTTACTTAATTTTATTTTTAATCACATAATATACAAAATATATAATAAAATATAAAAAAATAACACATGATACAATAATTTATATGAGCCAGGGATAAAACCGTGGCTAAACCATAACATTTTCAATACCCTAAAAACAATAAGTTACAATATAAACATTAATTATTTAAATTAAATGAAGTGTTGGTGTATTATTAAAACTAAGATGCAGCGCTTTGTGCATTTTGTGTACATTACTGAATTTTATGCTCAAAAATATGTGTCAGAAAATGGGTGATATAAAACAAATTATACTGTGGTGATGGAAGAGGTAAGGTTTCCTAGTGAATGTTAGACCAACTGTATGTTTTCAGAAGCACTGGCATTTGCACCAGCTGGCTCAGGAAAAGGTTGTAAGGTTAATGAACAACAAACCACAAGAAGAAATATTGCAAAATAGCAAATACTTGTAAAAAGGAATCAGGCAGAAAGAACAAAAAGGTTTGGGGATAGCCACCCCGTATACTGAAAAATATGAAAAAGCAAATGAAACACGTCTTTACAGATCGAGTTCAGAAGAGAACTGACTAACCTGTCTGGATTCTTAAATATGGCTGGAACTGAAAGGGGAAGAATCAGGGCAGCCGGAACAGGAAATGAAGTATTTGATAGGTGTGTTCTGGAATGAATAGGATGTCATCGTTGAGAGCCGGAAGTGACATCATCAGCGGGTGGGCTGGTGGTAACGTCATTGGGAGGCATGTTCTTCTGGTCTGCAGAAGGGCAAAGGGAGAAAGGAACAGATGACAGCACCAACCCCTGGTCCGACTGAATAATACCAACATATGTGACACACTATATATACAGTACATTACTCCTATGTGTGGACGCAAATTCAAATTTTTCACTTAAACAGAAATACTTATTTCCCATGTACTTCAGATATGGCATCACGTTCAGAAATTTCTGGGACAGTGATTTTTTTTTTTATTCCCCTCTTTAACAACCCTGCATTAAATATAGCTGGCAAGACAAATGTTTTTTCTTAATTAGTCAAGAAGTGGCTTTAGCACATAAGGAGACATCTTCCTTGCTGCTTTCTCTTTCATTTTTGACCTTCAGCTGTGGTCTATGCCTAAATCATTTAGAATTTCCCTCACTTGTCCTCTGCACCTTCACTCATTTTACAGTTTTGTAACTTTCTTGTCCCCCTAAATTCAGTCTTGTATTCTTCTCTAATCCCTGCTATAAGCCCTTATCACTTTCCACTATTTGGTTCTTGCAAATTGTATGTTCAAAAATGTTAAAAACCTGTTTAAAAACACCAACCACTAGCACATCCAGTTCAAAGTTATACATTGATTATCTCCAACAAGCAAGTGCCATTTAATGGGTTTGACTTCAGACCTGCTCTGTTCCTTAAATGCATCTTTCTCCACTTTTCTGACAGTGTTCCTCAGATGATCTCTTGTCAGTTCTTTGTGTGTGTGTTCTGCTGTCACCTTAACTTATCTTTCTTTTGGATTTCTCCACTTTCTCCTTCTGCTATCACACTAGCTGCTACTACCTCGAAAGCAATGCTGCCACTCTCTGGAGATCCCCTGTCTCTGTCTCTTGTGCCCACTGGAAGTCATCGTTTCTTAATTTAGCCCACTTGAGACTTTCCATGTTGCAGATGGGCAACTAATCCAGTTCTACGATTCAGAGATTGCTCAGTGAATTTCACTTGATCAGGATCTGGACAGAGGATGATGCATATTTCTATCTCCATTATTTCCACTGTTCTTTAGTCTCCCACTCTTTGACTGACTGTTAGACTGCTGTATCCTGTTTTATTTATTTCCTTTTAACTAACATCTACCACTTCTGAAGGCTAAGGTGGGCATTGGGAGTGGGGTATTTTAGTGTCTTTATTTTTCATGAACACTTTATTTATTTATTTTTTCCTGAGGCTTACTGTACATGATCTGAAGGAAAAAGGCTTGACTGGTAAGGAGGTATAGGACCGAACTATTTGGAGAAGGCTGACCAAACACACCTGCCCTAAATAGAAGTGCGAAAAGATGAAAAGGAAGAAGACTGTAAGTTTTCTGTCTCTTTCTTATTGCCTTCTGTTTTCGCTCATTTATTTTTAACATATGACCAAATTAATATTCCATCAAAGAATACAAAAGGTGGCCTTAGCATTGATTTTGTGCAGGCAGAATGCTGCTTGGGCAAGGTCGGAGAAGTGCATATCTCAGCTGGAGATAACCTTGAGAGGCAGAAATAGCATATTAAGGAACTCCTAAACTTAGTGGAAACGCCTTCCTCCTGAAAGGATGCAGTGCAGGAAGCATCTGCTGGGGTTGGGTAAATTTCAGTAGATGAAGCTATTTGATTCAAGGATTGCAGGGGTAGATGAATTCTGGCCTTAAATGCTGACATTTCTAGACATTGTACATGAGCCTTTTCAACATTGTGGAATTAGTAGACTTGAGTAGCAGACTTTATTTTTAAAATGGACCCCAAGAGGGTTTGTTCTAATTATTAAGGGACTAGTATGGGGCCATAACCCTGTAAGTTTACTACATACTCTGAAAGGGCAACAAACTTCCTCAAAGGTTCTGTTCTAGATTGGTTTAGATTTAGGGTTACTAAATCCTTTGAATAATTCTGTTTTGTTATCCTTTACTGGTACTTTTTATGTATTTTTAACTATTTTTGTTATGCCTTATACCATGTCATTGGGCTCTGAAGGGTACATTATAAATAATATTTTTTATTATTATTATTATTATTATTAGTAGAGGGCAGGGGACCAGGATGTGCCAAGGATGACTGATCCTTCCCTTAGAGAGCAACTGAAACCATTTAAGATAAGCAGGATATGACATTCCCAGACCAATTATCCCTAAACAAAAGAAGCTGGACCTTGTTGTATTTCTAAATGTGTGAAACTAATAAGCCTATCAATCAGCATCAAATGTCTCCCAACTTGAAGGAGTGGACCATAGTGAAGAGATGACTGGGAGACCCAGCCTTTTAAGGAAAACTGCATGTCTCATAGTTTCATGTACGCCACAATCAAGAAGTGAGATGGCGTGAATATTCAACAAGTGGGAGGGAAATGCCATGGTTAAAATGATAAGAAATGTCTAACAATGATAAATAGTATTCGTCCCACTCTGCTTTTGACAAATAAAAAATAATGTGACAGGTTTGCCACAATCCACATACCGTATACTGACGTTGCACTTGTTAATAGGAGAAAAGTAAACTAGCAAGCCACATCCAGTCATTGAAACACACCCTGCCAAAAAAATCTCTATAATTATGATACTGTAAACAAGGTGACTCAGACAAGATTCAGGGTCCAAGGATTTTTATTTGTCACATGCAAAATCATTCAGGAGTATAAGATGCAGTGAAATGTTTTTTCTAGCAGAACCAACATTGTGCCTGAAAAAAAAAAAAACCTAACACTAACAATACTGGAAAATACAAAATGGTAATAGTAGAAAAACTGAATACAACAATAGCAACACAAAAATCTAATAATGGTGTTTACAGTAATCCCTCCTCCATCGCGGGGGTTGCGTTCCAGAGCCACCCGCGAAATAAGAAAATCCGCGAAGTAGAAACCATATGTTTATATGGTTATTTTTATATTGTCGTGCTTGGGTCACAGATTTGTGCAGAAACACAGGAGGTCGTAGAGAGACAGGAACGTTATTCAAACACTGCAAACAAACATTTGTCTCTTTTTCAAAAGTTTAAACTGTGCTCCATGACAAGACAGAGATGACAGTTCTGTCTCACAATTAAAAGAATGCAAACATATCTTCCTCTTCAAAGGAGTGCGTGTCAGGAGCACAGAATGTCACATAGATAGAGAAAACAATCTCTAGCAAACAAATCAATAGGGCTGTTTGGCTTTTAAGTATGCGAAGCACTGCGGCACAAAGCTGTTAAAGGCGGCAGCTCACACCCCCTCCGTCAGGAGCAGGGAGAGAGAGAGAGATAGAGAGAGACAGAGCATGTCGTTTCAGGAAGCAGCTGCACAAAAGATAGCAACGTGAAGATAATCTTTCAGCATTTTTAGACGAGCGTCTGTATCGTCTAGGTGTGCGAACAGCCCCCCTGCTCAATCCCCATACGTCAGGATCAGAGAAAGTCAGCGCAAGAGAGAGAGAAAAGTAAGCAATCAAGCTTCTCAGCCATCTGCCAATAGCGTCCCTTGTATGAAATCAACTGGGCAAACCAACTGAGGAAGCATGTACCAGAAATTAAAAGACCCATTGTCTGCAGAAATCCGCGAACCAGCAAAAAATCTGCGATATATATTTAAATATGCTTACATATAAAATCCGCGATGGAGTGAAGCCGCGAAAGGCGAAGCGCGATATAGCGAGGGATCACTGTATTTCACAATCTGATGGAATATGGGTAGAAGCATCTTAAGAATCTTTCAGTCCAAATTTTTAGGCTGCAGAGTCATCTGCCTGTCTTCAGCAGCTTAAACAGATCTATTAAGCAAACCCAACAGAGTGTTATAATATTCTTTGGATCACACCAGTTATTATTCATCATAAAAGTACCCTTCCTCCTCTTCTAGGCTTTCTAGAAGTTGTAATTCTGTCTATATGGTGAATGGAAAAAGAATCCAAAGGTGTAACCTAATAGTCAACCACAGAGGGTGTCAGCCATGTTTCCATAAAACAGAAAATGTTACAGTCCCTGATATCCCATTGGAAGCAAATCCCGCTTCTAAAGTCATACGGCTTGTGTTCTAGAAATTGGATGTTGGAGAGTAGGATACTTGACAGAGTCAGACGATGAACTCTCATTCTCAATCTATTCTAAATACCTGTTCTTTTTCCCTGGTGCTTCTTCTTCCTACGAGGTGCACCACTGTTATCCGGGCTGGTGACATGGAGGATCTCTCTGTGTAAAATCGTAGTGATGAACAGGCAAAAAAACAGTATTGTCTGCCAATATTTGTACATCGCAGTGTGACTTCCAATGGCCTGGCATGTCTTCCAGGTCTGATTTCTGCCCTTGGTATAGACTCACGCTCCCTATACCTCTGTAATCAAAAATGCAGAATTAGAAACTGGACACACAGATTGGTGAATGTACACACAGAACGCTCACAGCCTGACGTAAATAAATGCTAGACAACAAGTAAATTTTTAATAATTTCAGCTTTGCATTTAGTTTTCAATTAGAAACTTAAGTTGTAAAAGGGATTACTAACTAGACTAAACAATAGTAAAGAAATCTAGCAGGACTAGTAAGAGTAGGAGTTGGAGTATCGACACTTGTACAGAATACTGTGAAATTCTTACTCACACGTCTGACAAGCATCCAACATACTGCCACTCTCTGGTACCATAATAAACAAGTATAAGCAGTGATTAAGAAAAGTGGTGATTGAATGACCCTTTCAGGCTCCATGTTTTTAGGATATAATGGTATCAGTGTGAATGGTCAATTAATAAAGAAAGAGCTAAGTTTCAGATCATAATCATTTTGGTCCACTCTTTCAATCCATTCCATTTTTTATTTAATGGTTGATTGATCATTTTCCCCGCTTACTCTAATGGATTTTCTCACCATTCATATTGACACACCTATAGTGATCAAAAGCAGACCAAACAAGTCCACTCTTCTTCTTCCATATCCTCCACTACAAACACAGAAATCTTTCACGTTTCAGAATCATTTCCTTAATGTACAGCTGCAAAGCATACACGGCACCCCCCCTTCCTCCTACTGTTTCCGCTCAAAATGCCCACAGACAACCGAGAGGCTCTAAAAAATCCCCTGCTTATCTGCCCTTCCATGATTCAGCATGCTTTTTGCCACCCAAAAAATCATTCTGGGGTTTTCCTGTTAACTTTTCTTGACCTGTTTTAGTGCAGGAAGAAAAGATGAAGACCAGCAGTTGCATCAATAAAACCACATTGTTTGTATTGTCGGTTTTCCTCTGATTTATTGCTGTTTTTTTGTGAAAGAAAGAAAGAAAGAAAGAAAGAAAGAAAGAAAGAAAGAAAGAAAGAAAGAAAGAAAGAAAGAAAGGCCATCTGTTATCTGAGTGATGGGTATATAAAATAATTCTAGAATTTACTGTATCTGGCATTCACTATGCCTAATTTAAGAGTGCCAAAATCCACATTTTTCTTTAGGTGCTTATAGACCAGAAGGTTTACAGGAGCACCAAAGTTCATTAACTTATGGGATAAAATGCAAAACAGCATTTATTGGTTTTCATAATATCCATGGGATATCCTTAAATATTTTAATTTGTATGGCCTTCCAAAGTGTGACTGACCCATTTACAAACAATGTGGCAGAAAGACAAAAGTTCACATTTTCCTAACTAATCTGTTCTCTGAATGCTGACCATAAGTGAAGTACAAAACCTGCAATTCTAGGGAAGGTTGGTACAACATTACACCTTTCTGGTAAGAGTTTCATTAGACAGATCACACGAGAGTACTGACTATCCACTTTCGCTTTGTAAGTATTACAATCAAAACAAGAAAGAGATTTTTTTTAAAGAGTGGTTATTGGCAATTTTTTTTCATGTTCCTAAATGAAAGAAGAGCTGTGCATTTAAATTTCTATCTTCTTATATAATACGCTACCGTGGCTGTCCGTTTGTTTGTACAGGATTTTAAATCACCGGTAGCTCGCAAATCGTTTGAAATATTAACCTGAAATTTGGTACACATATACTGCGTGACGCCTACTATCCGCTTTCAGGCTGATGATTGACCTCCAAGGTTATTCTTCTTTTTATTTTATTTTATTGTAGAATCAACCCTTTGGCAGCTGCCAGCAGGGCGGCTGCGTGGTACATTTCTATGGGTGCCGTTCTCATCCCTACCACCTTCGCTGTCACTTCCCCTACCTCTTCATATCTCACATCATTCTTGAGGCAGATTGAACACTTAAGTGCCAGCTTAAGTGACAAATTAAGGAAAACGTACTAAGTAATTGCAACACAAACACTGACTTAATCAGTTTTAATGCGAGAAGATGCCGACGAAAGAAGAGAAGAAGCGGGCTGCTAGGGTGGAGAAAAGACGAGCTGCTCAGAAAGCAGCTAGCGCATCAACCTGTGAGCAAACAAATGTCAAACATACAGAGAAAGAGGATGAAAACAATGCTCAAGTCAAGTGTATTCGTGCAGTGCGCCGTTACTGGTGCATTATAATAGCAGGACCAGTCAGGTCCATGAAAAGTGAGAACAGAGTAGTTCGGCCTTAGCGTGGTGAGTTCTGCTAATCAGAAAAGAAGAGGTTATAAACTTGCATTTTATAAAAGATATAGTGTCTCAGTTTTAGAACAGTATGGGTGTTGTATTAATTTATTTTTGATAGATAATATTGAATACTAATTCCCCCAGACTTGATACACTTTAAAACAGAACTGGAAAATTAATCAGTAAACATTACAGACCAATAAGTCTTGTATCTCTTCCATGCAAAAGTATGGAAACTATAATGAGAAATAAATTAGAAAAGTACCTTAATTAAAATAATATACATCATCTTGAGCTATAATGAGAAATAAATTAGAAAAGTACCTTAATTAAATTAATATACATCATCATGAGGTTAATGAGAGGAAGATTTTACCAAGCCAAAACAAACTTAGATTTTTGAGCAGGCTATTGCAGTTGTTGACAAAACCAAGCAATATAACACAATCTCCTAAGACTTTCAAAAAGCCTTTGACTCAGACCCACACCACAAATTAATTCTGAAACTAGAAGTTGTTGGCATCAGAGGTAACCTACATAACTGGGCCTCAAGTTGGTTAACCATCAGGAGACAAAGCATATAGAGAAGAATGCCACATGTGGATTGAGGTCATCAGTGGAGCTCCCCAGGGGTCTGCTTTTGGACAGTTACTTTTTTGATTTACAGTTAGGTCCATAAATATTTGGACAGAGACAACTTTTTTCTAATTTTGGTTCTGTACATTAACACAATGAATTTTAAATGAAACAACTCAGATGCAGTTAAAGTGCAGACTTTCAGCTTTAATTCAGTGGGGTGAACAAAACGATTGCATAAAAATGTGAGGCAACTAAAGCATTTTTTTAACACAATCCCTTCATTTCAGGGGCTCAAAAGTAATTGGACAAATTAAATAACTGGAAATAAAATGTTCATTTCTAATACTTGGTTGAAAACCCTTTGCTGGCAATGACAGCCTGAAGTCTTGAACTCATGGACATCCTCCTTTTTAATGCTCTGCCAGGCCTTTACTGCAGCGGCTTTCAGTTGTTGTTTGTTTGTGGGCCTTTCTGTCTGAAGTTTAGTCTTCAACAAGTGAAATGCATGCTCAATTGGGTTAAGATCAAGTGACTGACTTGGCCATTCAAGAATTTTCCACTTCTTTGCTTTAATAAACTCCTGGGTTGCTTTGGCTGTATGTTTTGGGTCATTGCCCATCTGTATCATGAAACGCCGCCCAATCAATTTGACTGCATTTAGCTGGATTTGACCAGACAGTATGTCTCTGAACACCTCAGAATTCATTTGGCTGCTTCTGTCCTGTGTCACATCATCAATAAAAATTAGTGTCCCATTGCCACTGGCAGCCATGCACGCCCAAGCCCATCACACTGCCTCCACGGTGTTTTACAGATGATGTGGTATGCTTTGGATAATGAGCTGTTCCACGCCTTCTCCATACTTTTTTCTTGCCATCATTCTGGTAGAGATTGATCTTGGTTTCATCTGTCCAAAGAATGTTTTTCCAGAACTGTGCTGGCTTTTTTAGATGTTCTTTAGCAAAGTCCAATCTAGCCTTTCTATTCTTCAGGCTTATGAGTGGCTTGCACCTTGCAGTGCACCCTCTGTATTTACTTTCATGCAGTCTTCTCTTTATGGTAGACTTGGATATCGATACGCCTACCCCCTGGAGAGTGTTGTTCATTTGGTTGGCTGTTGTGAAGGGGTTTCTCTTCACCAAGGAAATGATTCTGCAATCATCCACCACTGTTGTCTTCTGTGGACGTCCAGGTCTTTTTGCGTTGCTGAGTTCACCAGTGCTTGCTTTCTTTCTCGGGATGTACCAAACTGTAGATGTTGCCACTCGTAATATTGTAGCAATCTCTCAGATGGGTTTTTTCTGTTTTCGCAGCTTGAGGATGGCTTCTTTCACCTGCATGGAGAGCTCCTTTGACTGCATGTTGTCTGTTCACAGCAAAATCTTCCACATGCAAGCACCACACCTCAAATCAACTCCAGGCCTTTTATCTGCTTAAGTGAGAATGACATAATGACAGACTTCCCCATACCTGCCCATGAAATAGCCTTTGAGTCAATTGTCCAATTACTTTTAAGCCCCTGAAATGAAGGGATTGTGTTAAAAAAATGCTTTAGCTGCCTCACATTTTTATGCAATCATTTTGTTCACCCCACTGAATTAAAGCTGAAAGTCTGCACTTCAACTGCATCTGAGTTGTTTCATTTAAAATTCATTGTGGTAATGTACAGAACCAAAATTAGAAAAAAGTTGTCTCTGTCCAAATATTTATGGACCTAACTGTATATAAATGACACAGAATCTAGTGTAGTAGTAAACTTGTGAAATTTGCAGATAACACTACAATTGGAGGGAGAGAAGACACTATGGAGACAGTGGATAAAAATAATGTCAGTTACAAATATAAGATGAGAAACACTGTCCTGAAGGAAGCAACCACTTGAAAGGATTTTGGGTGTTATGTTGACACAACAGTTTGAAAAAAACTTGAATATAAATCAGTGGACGTCATGCTCAGACTATATGATGCACTAGTGAGACCACATATGGAGTCATGTGTGCAGTTCTGGTCACCACAAGAATGACATAGCAGCACTTGAATCTGTGCAAAACAGAACAACCAAGTGCATTCCAGGACTTAATGACATGAACTACTCTGAAAGACTTAAACCTGTCTAGTTTCAAGCAGAGGAAACTCTGTAGGGACTTAATCCAGGTCTTCAGAATCCTCAAAGGCAATGAGAAAGTAGACCCAGCAGAAATCTTTCAAAATAATGATAAATCGCATACTCGGACACTAGTGGAAATTAAAGACACGTGCATTTAAGACTGAAGCCAGAAAGCACTTCTTTATGCAAAGAGTTGTGGGAGTCGGACACAAACTACCAAGACATGAAGTTGAAGCAGGAACCCTGACAACCTTTAAGAGGTGTCTGGATGAGATATTGGGACAGCTTAGCAATTAGTTAATCAAACAAGCTTGACGGACTGAATGGTCACCTCTCATTGGTCAAATGTCTTGTGATCTTATGTAACTTTAGGGAGAAATCAATATATAAAGATGCCACTGACATTTGTAACCTACTCAGCAGAATGTCCCAAAACCAAGTTGTGACGGGAAAGGACTGAATGAATTTTAAAAATGAGAGGAGACTATATAGTTGGCTTGTTTGATTAGCTAGTAACTAAATTGTCCCAATATTTCATGATATCCTTTTCAAAAGTTGACAGGCTTTTCGTTTCAACTCAAAACCTTAGTAGTTTATTTTAGAGTCTCGTGACCCTTAGTGTAAAGAAGTGCTTCCTGTTTTCAGTCTTGAATATATTGCCCCTTAATGTCCACTTGTGTCCTCTGTTAGATTCTTGCCTGTGTCTTGCCCCTGGCATCATTTCATTTCTACTTTCTGTTATCCCTAATTTTTTGTTACCTGCTAATTGTTTTCAGTTCCCTGTAGAGTGAAAAACAGCAGGGCTTTATATGGGATCATAGAACTCAGGCTTTAAAGAAACTAGAGCCGGAGTGAACTGAGGGACACAATGTGAAAGACCCCTGTTTCCACAGTTTTTTGCTGTAGCATTAGTTAGTGTTGATAAAGCCCCTTGATTCAGTGCTCTGATTGTGTTTGGTAGTATGTGTATTCTCAAGATTTAAGGTTCATTGGTTTTCACTTAGATTACATTTTGTATTCACACAGCTTTATTTAAATTTCATCATTGATATTTTTTGCTTTTTAGGCCTTCTGGCTTTGTGACCACTTATTGGTGTTTAGGATTCTTTTTCTGGTTTCCCCTCTTGATTTTGTTAAGTAGAAGTCTACTCTTTGGTTCTCATCTTGTCCTTTGCTGTAATCTATTTGTTACATTTCAACCAGGGTCTCTTCCCTTACTCAAGTGTGTTCATTGTTAATTTAATAATTTTGAAAAAAAAAGACATTGCCCCCTGGGATTCCTTGTAAAAATCCAGTTTGTCACATCCTCCACCCTGGAGCTTATCACAGCATAATAAAATGAAATCTTTAAACCAAAACTTTGTACAAAATGGTGAGAGGCTAGTATTGTTCCTAAGAGTGAATCATTTTTTTGATCAGCTATTCCATTTATGTACTGTAGGTTGGTTGGGGGCATGCACTGATACAGTGCGTTGCCGCAGCCACCACATGACAAACCAGCTAGAAATGGACTATAAATGTTATCTTGAAGAAAAAAAGTTTTTTAACCCCCTAGCACAAAATGGACAATGGTCAGGTCTCTTTCAAATTTCTTCAGAGTGTCAGGGTTTTTTCTTGGTCCCCCTTTAATTTGCCTTCACTACTTCACTCCCATCTTGCAACTTGGATGATTGTATCTCTGGGTTTTTCTTTTTTTTAGTGTGCTCCATTTTCTCTCTGCAACTCACTCCATTTCCTTTCTGAGCAATACAGTGACAGCATAACAAGTAAGCTCTTAAATGTTCTAGTCTGCAACGGTTGTCACTTTAATGTATGTTTTCAATATGCTGTATCTGATATTATACAGAATAATTTTGTGGTATATGAAACCTTGAAATAAGGGTACTACGGTGGGCTGGCGCCCTGCCCGGGGTTTGTTTCCTGCCTTGCGCCCTGTGTTGGCTGGGATTGGCTCCAGCAGACCCCCATGACCCTGTGGTTAGGATATAGTGGGTTGGATAATGGATGGATGGATGGAAATAAAGGTAAAGACTTCATCTTATATAATTCTGGTGGTTGTGATAGATATTACAAATATACCTGGACTGTATAAAAACATCTTAATAAAAGGACAAGTGCCTGTGTGTCTGTCTGTGTGTCCATCTGGTCGCTGTGTCTCTGTCATTAGAAAAGATTACATATCACGAACATTTTTAGTAACAAAATGAATTTCATGTGTCATTCCAACAGATGGCGCAACACAAACATTAACACTGCTTTTATGAATCCCATACCAAGTAACATGTAGCAGAGACATATGCATTGCATGGTGCACTGCAAATGTTAATGTTGACGTCTACATTAATTATTTAGATTTTAAACTGTCTTAGATGGGTCACAGAGCTTGTGGTTTATAAATGGATTTCAACCTGAAAATATTACAACCTTAAAATTTATTCATCCCTTGTGGCTTTTTATGTTTGTCAATGATTTGGAACTTGAAATAGATATAATTGAAAGCTTTAGGCAACCTGTAAAACCAAATGGAAAATATCAAAAATTAAGGAAAATAAAGAAAAAACCCCAGAAATCCTTAAATTTAAAAAGTTCTTCTCCCTTTTTCACTTAAATCTAAATTTGTTTCAAATGCAATACATTATCTCAACAAAGTCCCACCATATATTCATTGACTCCCTATGTATCCATTGAGAGGCTGGGGGCATGTGTTGATAGCACATTGACAGCACACACACCCATGTATGAAAGATGTCAGGATTGTTTCCTTTACATTCATCTGTAAGGGTAAATCTCCCCCAATCTCTTTGCCCACCTTTGTGTAAAGCCCCATGGAAAGGTAAAGACCCTGAATGTCCCTCAGAGATTAGTGCAGTCCTTTGTACAGAAGTAAAAAAATATATAAAACTACTCCTTTTGTCATGAATACGAATAGTTTTTCATTTTTCTCAATGATTATGCCATATATTTCCATGACTTTTTCTTCTTTTCACAGTTTACACGTGCAATTCGCTTTTGTGCTTGGTTTTCTTATCTGGGATCATTTTCAGTATGTTAAAAATATTTTGAGTGTTTCAATACGACCATTTTGTTTTCCTTACAGGCACCGCCATTTTGAGTTGCTTTGCTTGTATTTGCAATGCACATTGTTACCACATAACAATGGGAGGTGATGACCCACAGCAATGGCCATCTTCCACTGTGCAAGTTTCTGGCTCTGTAGTAACTTTGCAAGCTGTTCTGGGTGTTTTCTTTGATTATTTGATATTGATTTCTCACAAATTATTTTCGACTTTGATTTGGTTAACAAATTGATGAAAGTGCACTACTGTTTTGACTTCCTGGCACTTGCCCTAAACTTTGCTTCAGCATTTTTCTGTCTCTTGGCCCTTTTCAGACCTTTTTGGGTGTCTGTCTTGTCAGACAGTACATCTATATGGGATAGATCAGGCTGTCACTGTAAAATCTATTACAAGGAAAGATAGTTCAAGATCATTTGAGACATGAAAGGAGGTACAGAAGTCAATGGCTAAAATTAGATGTGATGTTCATGGATCAACAATCTTCAAGTCTTTCTACAAGACTGGCTTTTACAGAAGAGGGACAACTTGTATGAAAACAATATTTCCCCTTGTCTATAAAATTCAACCTGGAGGATATTGGTGATATTCTGTGGAAAGTCATGTAAACTCATGAGAGTACAATGAAATGTTTTGCCCTGAATGCTAAGAAGTATGTGTGGTAAAAATTAAACTGCACCTCAGCCAGTCCATGCCATCTCCATTGTAAATAATGGGTCTGATAGCATGAGGTAATGGGGAAGTTTTTTAACATCTGGGTAAAAAAGTCCAGTTGGCAAGATTAGGGTTAGCATCAATGCTTTATATAGAAGATGTCCTCTTTTCCTCATTTCAGTGATTCACTGCTGAGTGTGAAGCAACTGTAATGAGGATCAGCATCTCCAAGTCTTAGTTTATATTTCTCTCTTAGATTGCTCTCTAGGTGCCAGGGAGGGGGGTAACTACTCTTAGTAGAAGAGTCCAAGCATCATGAGATCTTTTTCACGAGTGATGTAAAAATGTAACATGAGATTGGCAAATGAACTGGAGTGATGGCAACTGTTCTGCGGGTGCTGTACCAGTCTGTGGTGGTGAAGCAGAAGCCTAGAGTCTAAAGATGAAACTCTTGGTTTACCAGTCAAAGACCTCAAGACCTGTTCATTGTCACAACCCAGCTAACTTTCTAACTTTTCCATTTCTAAATAAGAAATGGGACTGCATCTCTCAGAAACAATATGAAAAGTAATGGAGATGTACATGAAATGATTAATGGCAGCTATAACTGACAGACAGGATTTCAACAAAGTACTACTAACCCAGGGATGAAGAAAAGGCTGTGAATCACAAATAAAATTTCCCAATTTAATGAATCACAATTACAGGCTGAAATTCTTAAATGTGAGGAAACAGACAAGTGTTGATGATTTTTTATTTCTCTTTCCCTTTAGTCTTATCTATTTACTGCACCAATTTATTCATTGGAAGAAAGTAATGCAACTTATAACCAGCAATATGGAAAACAGAAACAGAGCAACAGAATACACTCACATAGAAGAAGATATCCTCATTTCATACTTTTTTTTTGCTTGCTAGCAGATTGAATCAAGATCATTAGCTGTTGACTAAAGTGTGAAATACTCCTCTGCTCATTCAATATTTTCACTTTTTTGTTTATGCATTGGGAAACCACCATACTGGAACTACCAAAAGACTGTCAGAGACATGTGAATAATGTCACATCAAAAAAAGAAATCTTTCAAGAACAAATGTATTTCTTCTGGTTTCCGTAAACACCCACCTTTTGTTTACTCTTGTGTTACCGCATTCAAACCACAAATTGAAACTAGTGAAGTCAAAATGATGTGCTGCTAAAAATACATCTGAAAAGTTACAGGTTGAAAGCAGATAGCTACTGGAAATGACTTGAAGGTAATACATTATATTTACACTTTTTTATCATATGAAATCTGGTATGCATTCATGGTATGCAGTGACATGGCTCAAGCAACAGGGAGCAGTGGAGTACTATGGAATCTTTCAACACAATCCCAACCATTTCATCTCTAATTTGTTGTACTTATTGACTCTTTTGCAACAATTTAGTAATGTTATGAAAATAATTCATGAACAGTTATCTTTATGAAATATATATACTCTCTAAAAAAAATATAATAGATAAGTTTCTATTTTCATAAACACTTAGTTTTACAAAGGTCTGCAGAAATCCTTCCACTTTCCTAAAAAGAAAATGTGTCCAAATTAGAAACCTGAAGAATGAAAAAAAATAAATAAAAATAAACACATGCTAGATGCACCTGTTGATGTGAGGTGACTATAATTCCCAGCACATCACTCTACAATTCTTATTTATACAAAAATAAACAGCTACTTAATGAAATCCTCCTCAAATACTCATTTAAAAATAAAAGTGGTTTAATTGAACAGCAAAACACTTCTATGGCTTTGTATTCCTTGTTTAAAAAAAAAAGTTTTTTTGCTCACAAATGTAAATATGTCATTCATTCAATATGTCAAATGTTAATGCTGGCCCAGCAGTGCAGTGGACCATGAAATTCCAAGTTCAAGTTCAAAGAAATTTTTACTTGCTTGTTTGACCATCATGTAACACATCATCACTATCCGGTGCTACGATCAGCTAGTTTTATTAAAGAAACATAGACCTTACCCCGAAACCTCTGGATTCTTTCTTGCCCAGAGACCAAGCTTTGAATCCTGTGCCCAGTCATCATCTGTATGAAGTCTGCACAATCTCCCACTGTCTATGTGGGTTTACTCCACTTTCTTCCCACATCCAAAGGACATGTCAGGTAGGTTATTTAGAGGGAGTGTGCCTGTGAATACATCCTTCATTGGACTTGCATTAAAAACTTTCAATCTGATTGTTCTATCAGACAACACCAATCATAGATAGATAGATAGATAGATAGATAGATAGATAGATAGATAGATAGATAGATAGATAGATAGATAGATAGATAGATAGATAGATAGATAGATAGATAGATAGATAGATAGATAGATAGATAGATAGATAGATAGATATTTGGAGAAATTAAAACTTTACAGAAGCTCATGAAAAAAAGAAATATAACAAAACAACCAAATACCAACCCTACAAAACATATGTGACAACTTTTGTCTTGAATAAGAGAGCTGTTACTGTCAATTACAGGCTTGTGGATGGGAGTAAAGTGAGGTCAGATCTGCTCAGCTGTACTGCAGGTTTACATTTAAAAGCATTGACATTTGAATACAGCATGTTCAGCTTGTTGTATCCACAAATTCAATATGCTAATTGAAGTTTGTTCACTCCAAAGTCCCCTTGGTTAAATCAGTGGCATTCAGGGGTCAGAATGATTGCATCATGAGAATATTAGTACAGAGTGAATCATTTCTGTTCCTGAGTTAATAAACATTCATCAGGGTGATGTAACTTATCTCCATAGGCAGTAACACGAACAAATTCACCTAAAAAAACACACATTTTTAGGCCATTTTTAGATCATGTTTTGTGCAGGGAATTACACCCTTATGATAAAGAGTAAACCAATTGGTGTCTTCTAGAAAATGATCAGTAGAACTTGAAGCTGTGCATGCCACATGAAGGGTCAAAGTTACTCCGTTTCACAAAACTTTGAGAAAATAGGGACAGGTAATATAGTTATTTGGAATGTCCTTTTACGCTATTTCCCAGTGGCTGAATACTAATATGATTATATCTTTGATATTAGATTCTTCACTTTTGGTCATAACCTTCCAAGAGTCAATCTCGAAAGGATTAAAAATCACAAATACCAAACATAAACACATGGGGTATTGTTTTAGACTATTTCAAGGTTCATTATTGTGAATATTATGCTATTTTTAATTTTTGGTCCTTTACTAGGGATCTAACTCCCTATGTACCTCTATCAGAGTGTGAAAAATGACAAAATGCTATTACAATGAACAATATTGAGCCTTTTAACATTTAAATTGTAGCACACATTTAAATATTTCAAATATCTGAATAAATTACTCTTGTTTATTATGCACTTCTACTTCATGAAGTAAATCATTACATTTCTTATGAATATAATAATATTAGGGGGTCTAATTCATTAATTCAAACTTTTTTATTTTTGGATTTTTGCCTGTAACATTCAGTAACATCCCCTTTTGTCAAGTACCTTAGATATCTTTATCTGCAATTCCAGATTTAAACAAAATTATAGCCTAAATAGAAGTCGAGCAAAATAACATCTTTTACTGGTTAACTGAGATCTTGCCTGAAGAAGGGGCCTTAGCTACCTTGAAAGCTTGCATATTGTAATTTGTTCAGTTAGCTAATTAAAGGTGTAATTTGGTTGACTTCTCACTGCATCCATAATGGCTAACATGGTACAACACCCTACTACTACAGCTTAAAGTGAATATATTTTAACATATTTTTACCACATTATGATCTTCTGTTCATTAATCATCCTGATGTATGCTGATAAGATAAGTAGTGCAGTTGGCCATGTTTACCTAGATGTGAAAGAGGACATTACTGCTTTTTTGTTTTGCTTTTCCCTTACTTGGCTGTTATTCACTATTTTTTGAAAAGATGCATTTTTTTAGGTATGCAGTTGCTTGTTGGGTTTTTTGGTAGGTTGTGTGTCCCATGTCAATGATACTGTTTACTGCTGAGGAACATGGGAGCACAGAGGGAGAAGTGAGAGATATCTAAGTTTGGGAGTCAATGAACTATGATTTGGGGTGGAGAACACAAGCATAGGCAATTGCCTGGATATGAGCAGAAGAAGTTAAAAAAAGGAAGTGTGTGAACTAGAGAAGAGGAGGATGAGGGATAGTGCATTCTCACCAGACCCGAGGTAAGAGACATGAGCCATCGTGGGGAATGCAAAACATCTTCTTCAGTGGTGACTTCAGGTTTGATTGATGCCTGATGGTGTTGGTAAGTGACTATAACTCTAAAAATTGAAGAAGAGAGATAGTGAAGATTGATTGCCTTTTTCTAATCTTGTCATGGCCCTGTTAGGACTTTTTTTTGGAGGTTTTGCATTTTTTAACATTGCGTTAATTTATTAATGCAGTTCTTGAATCTGCCTCTCTTCCCTGTTCCACTTGTACTGAAACTAGATGTCCATGTGTTCTGCAAAAAGGAAAAGGCAAAAAGAAAAAAATCATAAAAAGGCATGCCCACCTGCTTTTTAATCCCAAACGTCCCTGCTGCAAAAAATGTCAAAAAAGGCTTGGGAGATGGACAAAATCTGTAAATTTTGCTCTGTATTTTCATTATATTTTGATCAACACAACAACAGATGAACTAAATTCAGGACACATCAAAGTATATGCTCTTCCCAGTTGTACCTCACTTTAAAACAGCTGTTCCAATAAAGAAAGGAAGACATGGTGGTATTCTAAGGATATCAATTAGTTTATAACCTGGGCATCTGGGACAACAAGTAGCTAAATTGGTTTACATCCTGGGAAAGGAAGACATGCCAGTAGGTATAAAGCAACATCAAAAAAGTTTTATTGTTTGTAAAAATGGACAGTGAATTAATTCATCATATTGACAGACAGCCAGACAATCAGAATATCTAATAATCACATCTTGCAAAACCCCCCAGTAGAATTTTATAATAAAAATGCCTCGCTTGAAGAGTGACATAGGAGGGAGAAAGAAGAAGAGATGAAGATATCAGGAGAAAAGAACAGAGCAATGTCAGAATTGGGCGCCGACAATATGTAGCCGTTTCCATCTGATCGTCAGAAAACCTTATAATGAACAACTACAAGTGCTAGATCACAAGCTGCCTGCAACATTCATCCTTGTCATCTTTACTTTTTCGTAAGCTTTTTCTAAAGACTATATATACAGACTTTACTATCAGTCCTATTTTCTATTATTCTTTGTTCTACTGGTGTTATTATTCCTGTAATAAATACCATGCTGCTTTTAACTTTCTATGTTTTGTCTTAATGTTTAGAGTGATTGAAGTAATAAGGTAGATTTCTTTGAGCACCTGGTACAGTCAGAGATTTGCCATTACCTCTGTGCTGCAAGGTTTATTAAGGCTGCGGGTAAGAGCTCCACCCCATAGTAGGGAAGAGTACGTTAAGTAAGGCATTCTTGGCTGATAAATGGCCTATAGTCAAGGATGCTGAGCCTTTGTATGTTTAAATGTATTCTTGGATACCAAAGGTAATATTTAGTTCTGAGATATCTTTAAAACATCGTATGTTGTTCGTGCCAATAATAAGTAAGTCTCTTGAAGTGCTGAGAGAGTGTCAGGCTGTGTTATTCCTAAGGCACTTGTGTGGTTTAAAATGCCAAGAGGTTAACCAGCTGTATGTGTGTCATTCATGGGGCACTGTTGTCATTAGGTTCTGTATGTATGTAAGTCTCATGAAGTGCTAGGAGAGTGACAAGTTGTGTTATTCATAAGAAACATGCGTGGTTTAAAGTGCAAGAGATCAACCAGCTGTGTGTGTGTCATTCATAGGGCACTGTTGAGTTTCTGTGTGTATGTGTATATCTATGTATGCATGTGATAATCTTAAGGTGCGACAGTAGACCAACCTGGTAACGAATCTGATGAGTACACTTACTCCTAGGTAAAGGGCAAGTAGAGGAATATACCATGATAATACACCAGGACAGCAAAACACAAATGTCAAATCAGAAACAAAATCTGTAAAAGTCAGAGCCAAAAGTTTAGAAAGAAAGAAAATCACAACCAATTTTAAGGAGTGACCCAACCTCAGATGGCCAGGAAATGCCCAGTGCTAACTTTTTATCTAGTTACAATGATGACTCAGAGGTAATTAATCCTGGGTCATATCCTTAAAGACACTATGGCAACCGTAAACAAAATGGCCTCAACTGTGGAAAAACAAGGTGCAAAATTACTTGAACTAAATTAAATAAATTTTATATATAAAAAATCATTATTGCCATTGCTTCCAGAAAGCTCAACACCCACTATAAGAATGGAAAAGACCAGAAAACATGACATTAAGATAACAATATGGGTTGTAATATACTCATTCATAACACTAGCACTAACAACTTTGAGGGAGACATGTTGTCACACTGGCAGTATATCCTGTGGTACTCACAGAGTCTCTTCATTGTTCTACTGAAACTTACTCTGGCACTATGGAATATACAATGACCTACTCAGAATTCTGTCAGTTATGATAAGACATTTTAAGCAGGCAAATCATATCACACACAGATATTCAATATAAGAACAAAAGTCATGCTACGTTATACTTCTGTCCAGCATCACAAAGGACAGCCACTATACATGACAAATATGCACTTCTAGCGGGAAAGCAGAAGCGGCCTACTCACTCACCATAGCAATGCTGATGGTAGCTTCAACAAAAGCAAAGATTTCAGTTGAACTGTATTAGTTTTGAACTTTTTAATTTTTTATTGTTCAGTTTTTAAAGGTAAATCCAACAAAGTCAGCAGAGAATGTTGTTTTCTGTTCATTATTTTGAAGCAGAATTAAGCTAAATGAAACACCACTAGTTAAAATGGTGTTGTGAACTAGGAGTCCCAAACACTAAAGAGTTCAAAGCACTTCCAATAATACACCTTTGGAGGGGGATAAGACTGTCATACTCCAGTAAGTAATAAGGTCAACCACAGAATCTTTAAAAAATGAAGCACCGTGGAACACAGAGTGAAAATGGAATTGCCTGTAACACAGAGGCAATCCAAATTAAACAAGTCCCAATACTGATTCCAAAAGCAAGGTCAAAAAAACAAGCAGAAAGTCAGAAAAGCAGAAAAGCAGAAATCCAATAATTCACGAAAGCCACAATAAATACAAGTACACTCACCAATTATCTAGCATATTGAACCGTCAGGAACTGTGGAAGACCCTCCAGATTTTAAAATGCGGTTCCTATCGGTCACTTCTTGGGAGACCACCTAAAAAACACATGGGACATAAAAAACACAGCTTATATACATTAACGGTACATAAAAATGAGCAAATGAGACATAAAACATGAATTTGAACCCCAACTGTGGGGGTAACCCTGGCTGAGACATGACATATGGATGTGTTATCATGCAGGTTTAGGTAAATATGTGTTATTAACTGATTTTCTACAGTAAAACCCTGCCACTGTCCAATGCTACTGCTCTAGTTAGTTAAGAGCTAAATCATACCATTTGGTGGGTAAAACAGGCTAACATAAAAAGAAACACCCTTACGATTACTATTTTTGTTTTTTTGTGAAAACAATAATGGGCACAAATGATTTAATAAGCCATAACAGATTTATAAAAATTTGTTTTCAGGGACCCCTCACAATTCTGATGTGAGGCTTTCAGGAGGTCAGAAGGGATAATTAGGGTGTCCTTAACATGCGTCCAAAAACATAACAAAAAAACACAACCCATTTAAGCAAATTAAAATAACACAACAAGTACAATAGAATGTTCTGAAGACCATCCATAAATCTAAGCACTCAACTCCCACCCAACAAAAAATGGCTATATACAGTTAGGTCCATAAATATTTGGACAGAGACAACTTTTTTTCTAATTTTGGTTCTGTACATTTACCACAATGAATTTTAAATGAAACAACTCAGATGCAGTTGAAGTGCAGACTTTCAGCTTTAATTCAGTGGGGGGAACAAAACGATTGCATAAAAATGTGAGGCAACTAAAGCATTTTTTTAACACAATCCCTTCATTTCAGGGGCTCAAAAAGTAATTGGACAATTGACTCAAAGGCTATTTCATGGGCAGGAGTGGGCAAGTCCGTCGTTATGTCATTATCAATTAAGCAGATGAAAGGCCTGGAGTTGATTTGAGGTGTGGTGCTTGCATGTGGACGATTTTGCTGTGAACAGACAACATGCGGTCAAAGGAGCTCTCCATGCAGGTGAAAGAAGCCATCCTTAAGCTGTGAAAACAGAAAAAACCCCTCCAAGAAATTGCTACAATATTACAAGTGGCAAAATCTACAGTTTGGTACATCCTGAGAAAGAAAGCAAGCACTGGTGAACTCAGCAACGCAAAAAGACCTGGACGTCCACGTAAGACAACAGTGGTGGATGATCGCAGAATCATTTCCATGGTGAAGAGAAACCCCTTCACAACAGCCAACCAAGTGAACAACACTCTCCAGGGGGTAGGTGTATCGATATCCAAGTCTACCATAAAGAGAAGACTGTATGAAAGTAAATATAGAGGGTGCACTGCAAGGTGCAAGCCACTCATAAGCCTCAAGAATAGAAAGGCTAGATTGGATTTTGCTAAAGAACATCTAAAAAAGCCAGCACAGTTCTGGAAAAACATTCTTTGGACAGATGAAACCAAGATCAACCTCTACCAGAATGATGCAAGAAAAAAGTATGGAGAAGGCGTGGAACAGCTCATTATCCAAAGCATACCACATCATCTGTAAAACACCGTGGAGGGCAGTGTGATGGCTTGGGGCGTGCATGGCTGCCAGTGGCAATGGGACACTAGTTTTTATTGATGATGTGTCACAGGACAGAAGCAGCCGAATGAATTCAGAGGTATTCAGAGACATACTGTCTGCTCAAATCCAGCTAAATGCAGTCAAATTGATTGGGAGCCGTTTCATGATACAGATGGACAACGACCCAAAACATACAGCCAAAGCAACCCAGGAGTTTATTAAAGCAAAGAAGTGGAAAATTCTTGAATGGCCAAGTCAGTCACTTGATCTTAACCCAATTGAGCATGCATTTCACTTGTTGAAGACTAAACTTCAGACAGAAAGGCCCACAAACAAGCAGCAACTGAAAGCCGCTGCAGTAAAGTCCTGGCAGAGCATTAAAAAGGAGGAAACCCAGCATCTGATGATGTCCTTGAGTTCAAGATTTCAGGCTGTCATTGCCAGCAAAGGGTTTTCAACCAAGTATTAGAAATGAACATTTTATTTCCAGTTATTTAATTTGTCCAATTACTTTTGAGCCCCTGAAATGAAGGAATTGTGTTAAAAAAAATGCTTTAGTTGCCTCACATTTTTATGCAATCGTTTTGTTCACCCCACTGAATTAAAGCTGAAAGTCTGCACTTCAACTGCATCTGAGTTGTTTCATTCATTGTGGTAATGTACAGAACCAAATTAGAAAAAAGTTGTCTCTGTCCAAATATTTATGGACCTAACTGTAGCTATATGATTGGAGAATCCTGTCTAAGGTGGTCTTTTATTTAGGGTAAAATGGCAAATAAAATGAAAACTTTCAAAGTAGGCCTAGCATGGTTACTTTAAAATTACATTGTTGAATCCTCACCAAGTTCTGAAGAAATTATCTGCAGGTCTTTGTAAAAAGACTTTTTTCCAAATTTGAGATAAAATAGAACATAGATTTCCCACTTATTTAAAGATAGCAGATTGTGATTCTTCCAGTTTAGCAAAATAAGACTGTGAAAGTTGTATAACGTAGTTGTATAAGCAATTTTTCATAGCACACTTTTATTTTATTTGGTATTACTTCAGATATTGCAGTTAAAGCAATAGGAGTGACTTTTAAATACAAAACTAATTGATAGATAGATAGATAGATAGATAGATAGATAGATAGATAGATAGATAGATAGATAGATAGATAGATAGATAGATAGATACTTTATCAATCCCAAGGGGAAATTCACAGTTGAAAGATATATCAAATATTAATTGACAAAAATAGACATTCTTGTCTAAAGTAGTTTAAGTGTAGGACAGTCCCAAAACAAAGAAACTTAAGAACAAGATTTCCTTTCAATTGCTAATCGAGCAGGTATAGTTTAGTGGATTTCTACCAGTTTTTCAATGTTTTATTGTGCCATTGTTTGCAGAATAGGAAATAGAACCGAAAGTTAAATAGTTCCATGCTTCATTCAGCTTTAGATCTCTGTCCAGTCACCATTTTACATGTGTGGCTGTTTTTAGTCCCAGATTAATGATGTTTTACAACTGAATCTAACTTCCTAAAGAAGGGCTTGTTGATGTATATATAAATGCTATAAAAGGAATAAAAGAAATTTAATAATATTAATTTTGACCATATTGATTCTCCTGGCAAAGTAAGATGGAGTGGACCATCTATTAATGTCTTGTTTGGTATCTTTCATTGTTTTAATGAAGTTGTGTTTAGAGAGATCTTTATGTTTCCTTGTAATAATAATTCCCAGGAATGTAAACTATTCTAATATCATTCCAGAAAACTTATGATGCCCAAACTCAATTGCCCCCGGCGTTTCCTACAGATACAGAATTCATGGATGGAAAATTTGTTTGCAAAATAATAGGCTTTGTTAAAGTCCATACCTTTGTATATATTTACCATTAAATGCATTTACCTGAGATGGAACATTTATTTATTTAAATGTCTACACAGGAAAAAATACTTTAATGATAATAACATAAGCATTTTACTTAAAGTAAGCTAGTAAATGTGGGCAGAGCAGTGGCACACTGGTAGGTCCAGCATCCTGGGTACAAATCCTTCAAATAGTCATTGCTTGTGTTACAATAATTGGGGATTCTAAATTGTTTCTGTGTAGGTATGTAGGTGAGCGCTCCCTGTCGAGGAATGGTTTCTGCCTTGTGTCGAAAGCTGCTAGGATAGACTCTGGCCCCTGAGACCTTGCATTGGACTACGCATTGAGAATGACAATGTGTATTGATGTCATAATTTATCAGTACATTCCTCCATTAAGTACATGTGTAAAAAGAACTAACATACAAGCCACCAAGGCTGCATAAAACTGAGCAATAATAGAGGAGGTGCTGCCTCTAACTGTGTTGTCTTCTTTTGCCTTTACAGTACTGAGAAACTCTCAGGTGAGGGCAACTGACTCCACCCCTTCCAGCCCCCAGAAAATCCCATAAAAGCCCAACTGCCTGAAAGGAGGCATCACTTGTTGACGAGAGAGCCAGAGAGATACAGTTTCAACCAGTAACAAGTAGACTTAATAGGCAGCAGTTTTCTGTTAGTACACCAGAGGGCGACAATTCTGTTTGCAACTGTGCCATTGAGCATAGTTTTTTTTTTATTTGGGAAGTCAACAGGGACAGCCAGGTTGGCACCCCAATATTTACTGCAGTTATCGACCCATCATTACCTTGGATGACCACTCTCTCTCTCTCTCTCTCTCTCCTCTCTCTCTCTCTCTCTCTCTATATATATATATATATGTATAGTATATACTCTAGTACAAAAGCTATCTTAATACTTTGGATGCAGTGGTGAAGGTTTACAGTAGGATCTGCCCGTGTGATATCATTTGTATGTTTGGTTTATGTTGAGTTAAAAGAACCAAGTTGTCATCCATTTGATGGCACCACCCCACATGCAACAGTGATACTGAGTTTTCATTTTACCTTAATCAGTTATATCACTTATATCTTCAGCAAAGCAGAATTTGTGAACATGATTTTAACATGGGGACAAGCTGCAGCAGGTGCTCAAAAGTGAACCACATCCTGGCAACACTTTATGATATAAATAGAGATACACATTTACACTGCATCCTACTGATTACAGAAACAATATATCAAATGGTCACTGACTGACTGGATGGGCACAGAAGAGTTATATTACCGAGCATATCACCATTAATAAATGAGTATTACTATGAGTAGGCAGAGGTCCATAGTGGAATGTGACACTTAAAATTGCATAAGATTTTATCCTTCAAGCATGCATCAGAGTGAGAAAGACCAATGACATTAAGTCAGTGGATGTTTCACCATGCTATTAATAAATGGGTCTCATGTAGGTGAAGGAGGAAGCACTTTAAGGTTCTGTATCTTTGCAGGAAACACACAATACTAGGATTAAAAAGTTCCAAAGGCTTTAATTGATCCTGATAGCCTGTATAGATTTTTCAGAACTTGTCTCTGATCCTAAAAGTTATTGTCAGAGATGGCCTAGTAGTAGTGCTAGGATGAGATTTAATGACTGTTCCTTGAAAGGAGCTCAGCAAATCTACCTTTAGTAGGGGAAGATGAATATAAACTCAACTAGTAGTGAGGTTTGAGAAGCCAGAAGTACTGAGGAAGAAAATACAAGAATTTAAGCGTTTGTTTTGATTTTTTGCTGTGGGCAAGTGGGGCAGGATAGTAACATTGACTTGAATTTGAAATGTCCTAACCTCTTTTTTAGATTACTACTCGCATTATTCTAATACACCTTTTTACTCTTTTGTCAGTTTTTCTAGGCTAGGTGGCACTCATTTCTGCCACATATTATATATATTGCATATACTCTGAAAGACATTTTAGAATCTGGCTGCTAGTATCCCACACCAGGTCAGCTGATCATTAAAATAACATTTTAAGGTAGTGTGTTGCTTATATTGTACACATTATCATATACTGTAAAAGGACAAAGTCAAACCTTTTAAGGAGCTCAATAAAATTTCTAACTGTATTTAGCAGCACATTTCTCAGACATCTGCTACCATAAGATTACACTTCATGAGTAAAATTATTGGGTGGGCAAAACAGAAAACAAGTTTTTATTAAACAGCACTAAATAATGTTAATCTCTTAATCTTAATCACTTGATATTGTTATGACTGACCATAATGGTTTTTTGTGTAGCATTGCTCTGCTACTTCCATTGTGGCTTGCCTGTTGCTCCTTGTTGTTAGTATCTTAGGTCACCATAACAATAATGGGATGCCTATGGCCTCTCTTTACCCTGCTTCCACTACCTGGGCTCCTCCTGTCACTTTCTTTTTCTATGGCTTAGTCACCCTTTATCAACACCATCTGCACTCGTCTCCCACCCAAAGGTCTATCACCTTCTTTATACAAATTCCTCCTAGCTTAAGACAGGAACTTGTCACACAAACCTCCCCTTTTAAGTTCTCTGCTGAGGTCATCCAGAAACTTATGGTGATGAAGCATAGGCTGCTGCTGAGATGTAGGGGGGCATCTATTTGGATGTAATTCCCACACTCGTCACTTCATCTGTGTAAACTGTCAGCTGCCTTTTTGTCACAAAAGGTAAATTACTTAAAAGAAGATGCAAATCTTAGATCAACCTGAAATAAATAATTAGTATCAACAAAGTTTACCATACTGTTATTGGAAAGAAAAATTAATTTATTGCTGTAATTAGCATGTTCCAGTTTCCTTTGTGGAGGTAAAGAATTAAGAACAAAGCAGCAGAAATTATGAATATATTTTAATATACAGATTTTTTTCCTTGTACTCAAAAAGACCAAAACATAAGTAGGTTAAACCTTAAAGCAAAAAAGATAAAAAAGATGACATTGAAAACAGGAAACTCAGTGTCTGTAAAACACAGCAATGTACGCATTATGTGCTTTACTGGTAAGTATTAATCAGCTTTCAGATGAAAGCTTTTGTGTTTCCTTTCACCCATTTAAGGTGGGAAAAAAAATTCTTTTTTAGTTTCCAAAAATAATAAAATACAAGTTACATAGTATTGATATTTTAGGGCAAAATGCCAAAACTGATTTTGTCTTCTTTTTTCTAAATGCCATCTTGCTGTCTTTTTGGTTAGCCTGGGTTGTATGACTTATGCAGTAACTGGCACTTGACATTCAGTTGCCAATAAATTTCAGCTTTATCAAAAGAATCAAAATGTCAGCAATATGCCATGCTTGGTATAGAGCTGCTCACTTATGGTATTCTTCAACAGACAAATTGAAACTCTCTGATGCATGGTTTTTGACCATCTGTTATATCTAAAACACTCACTCACTCCAGTATAATGTTGGTAAGGATTGGGTTTTTAAAAACTTGCCTATGCTTCTTTCTTGATTTGTTTTTTTTTTCAAGGTGATCAGTTAATCTTTGTACTTATTCTGTACCATTCATCTATCCATCCATTTCCCATACCCACATATGCTGACCAGAATCATAGAGAAGCCTGAGCCTATCCCAGTTAGCATGGGGTACAAGAGCAATCCTTGGATTGGTTGCCAGCCCACTGCATTGTGAACACACTCTCACAGACATATACTAGGGAAAATTATCAGTGGCAATCTACCTAACCTGCATGTCTTTGTACCATGGGAGGGTAACTCCATGGACACAAGAAACACATGAAAACTCCAGGTAGGGGACATTTGAGATGCAAATGCAGCAGCTCTATAATTGCATTGTCATGATGAAGGTGTCATGTGGCCATGACAGCCTTGAGGTTACCAAAAGTTGCACCACCATGTGACATTACCAACATGTTACCTCTAGCATCCAAATTTTTAAATTAGTGTGAAAATTCTTCTGATTAAGTTAGAAAGTTCTTTATTTCATTTTAGTTTATTATTTTGGTCCGGTTGTAGTTGCCTAGTACCTTTTGATCTTTTGGCTTTAACCTCCTACTTGCTCATTTGGTTTATGATTTTAGCTCTTTATTTCCTGATCCTCATGTTAATTTACCCTTTATTTTGCCACTTTTGCATAATGGCTTTGCAGATTCAAGTCCAATCAATCACTAGTATCAATTCTTCATTTATGGTTTTCCTACAAAACTAGTAAAGGGGCAAACTACCTGAGTCCTCTCTCTCTTTAGCATACAGTAGGGTCTCTGAAAGTAACTGAAATTAAAGCAGGGTCTTTGCTATCTATGTGGGAACACTTTGTTGCCTCCTGCCGGCCCTGGAAGAGCTACATGAACCTTCTGCCAGTCCACCACTGCATTGGCACTACCTTGCCAAACCTGGTAATCCTTCACTACAGTTATTTGATTTCCTATTGTGTTTTTTCACAACGTAAGAGCTTAGTTTGTGCATATAATATACCTTGTATACTTGTGTATAAGTTCTCCCGCAGATAAGTCGGGACTTGATTTTATCATATAATTTCTGGTATTATATAATGTCGGTCCGTATAAGTCGAATGCAGAAAACTATTAGTCTATTAGTCCAAGAGATTATGATATGCTAACGCTCGCCTGAGAGAATAACCATGGAGTACACTACCTTTTCTTCTATGTATTGTGCCTACGTGACCACACGGTAATACCCAAACTATTCCGAAAGCAACATTTGCACTGATTTGTGTCATACAACTTTATCGCAAGAGCATCCCTTATCTACGATGGAGTGTTCGATCAGAAGAAAATATGAAGCTGGTTTTAAATTAAACATTGTTGAAGTAGCGAAAGAAATTGGTAACTGCACTGCTGCAACAAAATTCTATGTGTCTGAGGAACCGATGTGAACTTGGAAGAGGCAAGAAAATTTTTTTTTTTTTTTTACATTAAGTGCTGTATTTTTGAATGGGTGTACAAGGTCTGATTTTATGATTGATTTTTCGGGTTTCAAAACCCGACTTATACATGAGTATATACAGTATTTCTTTAATGATAGGGCATGCAGAAAAGGGTAGCTTGTTTTGGCTAAAATATTTTTTGACGCCTTGGTTTTTTTTATACTTTTGACATTCAACCCATGATCTTACATATGTTGTTAGGATTGAGTCTTGGTTTTGTTGTTTTTCATTGTTTTGTAAATGTTGTCATTTTCCTCCATTCATGCGTTTACCCTTTGCTTACATTTAGTGTAATGTTTATAGTTTTACCTCATCCATGTCCTGAATTATTTTCAATAAGGGCCTTCAGGTAAAACCATGTATGTTATTGTTCTATATAAATCCTACCTTTAAATTTTATTTGTGACTTTTGCTTCAGTTTGCTTTATCTTTCTTTTTAAAAGTTTCTGTGTTAGTTGATTATTCTTAACAAGTTATCCTTTCTTAATTATGCTAACAAAAGCAATGATGTTATCCTTAGATTTTAATAGCTTAATTATGTATCTTATTAGTTGTGATGGGTGTGTGATGAAATCTTTAATTGATTTACAATTCCAAAATGTTTTAATTACCATATATACTCGTGGATAAGTTCTCCCCGTGGATAAGTCGGAACTTGATTTTACTGTATAATTACTGGTATTTTATAATGTCGGTCATACTGTATAAGTCAAAATGCGGAAACTCACGCTATTGGTCCAAGAGATTATGATATGCTAATGCCCCACCTGAGAGAGTAACCACTGAGCACACTGCCTTGTTTTTTTTCCTAGGTGGATGCAGCAATGCGCTGTATCAGCGCGTGCTCCTAACCTCTCTCTCTCTCTCTATTGTGCCTATGTGACCACATGATAATACCCTGAACTATTCAGAAGCAACGTTTGCACTAATTTGTGTTTTTTGTATCTCACACCTTCATACACCTTTATCGTAAGAGCATCACTTATCTACAACTAGCCATGTGCTCCCAACTACCTTGCGCATGTTAAAGTTGTCTGTTAAGGGCTCCCTGTTTAAATGCGGCTGCCAGTCATGAACTGGACCCTTCGTCGCACAGCATTATGATTTTTTATAAGGGAAACAAAATTACAAAACAAAACCCTTGGACATTGATTCGATAGGAACAGCCTACTCGGAATCACTTTCCAAATAGTAATTATGTGGTGGTGGAGGAGCATTTCTGCTTCTCTCCATTCACAGTTCGTCTTGTTTTCATGATGCTGTCGTTTCCTCTCATGATCTCTTCTCAACCTTTCTTCAATCTCGCAGGTTGCTTTGTGGCAATCCAAAGAGTAAGGAAGAACCAATGCTTCTTTCTTGAACTCCAAACGCCGACTGATGGAAAATCATAGAAGTGTGTCCGACTTATATACTCTGACTGCCGACTCCAAGAAGTGGGTGAACATTCGATTTGGACGAAGTGCTGCCAACGACGGTCGATAGAAACACAAAAAACCACAGTCTCGACAATGAAGCAGGTGTCGACGCCAGATCTAAACACAAAGCACGGTGTCGATGCCAGATCTAAACACAAAGAGTGGTATCGACAGTGTTTGTAAACAAAAGTAACAACCTAGGTGTTGTGTATTCAGCCAGTACAAACAGCACGTAGTCTCCTTTAGTTCAATCCTCTTTAATCACCACACTCCAACCTCATCCAACGATCCTCCCCCTCACTTCCTCTCCTCCTCCATCACTACTGCCCCCCTACTGAACACAGCAGGAACACCACACAAGGCAGTGAATTCGCGGAAAACAAAGATCAAGATCCAAGTGAAGATTATATATAAAGATGGAGCATTCGATCAGAAGAAAATATGAAGCCTGCAAAAGAAATCGGTAACTGCGCTGCTACAACAAAGTTTGATGCGTCTGAGAAACTGATGCGAGATTGGAGCAGGCAAGAAGATGTAAAAAAAAAAAAAAAAAATTAAGTGTCGCATTTTTGTATGGGCGTATAAGTCAGGGTCTGATTTTATGATTGATTTTTTGGGTTTCAAGCCCCGACTTATATGTGAGTATATACGGTAGGCCTTTGCCAACACATGGGATGATATATAATTCAGGCTTCAGATGGGCCGTTTGTGGAGGCAGTGGATTCACTCTTTTGTTTATTCAGCCCTTCTTGAGTCAGGTGCCTTTCTGATTATGGTAAGGATACAGATCTTTGTTTTGTGTTCAACATGAAAACAAACTCAAATCCTCCAGTGTCCTTAAGAACCCTTTGGCAGCATTGTGTGTCCCTCCATCTAGTATGGTCTCACCCTCGAAAATCTTTTCAAAAGTCTGCAGGAGCCCATCATAGTTGTTTGTTACAGTGCTCACTATTCGTGATTTAAGGTTCACTGAGTAGGAGCATTTTCTGAGCAATCTTGAACACCCTGCAGAACAGGGGTGCCATATCCTCCTTGGTAGATTTAAAAAAATGTGGCAAACCCAGAGAGAGATGCACAAAAACATTCTGGATTCACAAGCATTTTGCCCCCTGAGACAACGCCAGGTTCAGTTTGTGTGTATAGCATTGTACAAACACTGAATTTGGGGCTATTGCTTTAACTTTAGCCTGATGTCCATTCAGAGAGGAAGCCATGACAAGCAGCCCCATCATAGGTTTGAGCCAAACATTTTTCTTTGTAATTGTGGCCCTGAATGCTTTCATTTAAAACAGCAAAGACAGACTGAGCATCTCGACCCCTGAAACATCAAAAAAGTCCAACAAATTGGTCCTGAATTTGACCTACAGAATCAACATATCAAACTATGGACAGAAAGTTGTGCATGACATGAAGCGTCAGTTGTCTCATCTACTTGACATACAAACAAAGGAGCAGTTTGAACTTGACCTTTGATTTCAACAACATCAGTGGCTGGAATAGCAGAAGTCAAATCATTTTGAATGGAATGGGACATGTCAGAAAACACAGAAGATGACTTGAAGTGTGTGGCCAAGACAGAATCATATTTGGATAATGTTTCAGTGAGTTGTCTGTACTTACACCTTGTTAGCAGATTCACTACCGTTCACCATGCCATCTGAATGCAGCTCTTGAAGGCTAAGCAGTGAGAAGTGACAGTCAATCAGGCAGTTAAGAAAGGTCTTTTTTACCATTGTTTTCATTGTCTTTTTGCCACCTGAATGTGAACACTATAATTAATTGCATGTTTTACTCTGACCCTGCAAGACAACTTAGCAGATCCTCAAGCCCAAATTTGACAAAACAACCTGAGACAGCTTCATTAAGGGGCATGGCCAAACAGTACTTTCTCTTTGTCGCAGGCACTTCCAGTCAGCCAGCCCTCCTTTGTCATACCAGTTAGTTGAAAAGACTGGTTATTTTTTCCCTGAATTTTGAACCAAATCAATGTTGGGTATTAATCTGCCCTGTTGTTTAATTCTGAGTCTCATCCTCAAAAGAGGAGACTGTCAAATGCTTTTCCAAAATCACGTCAACAATATTAGCATTGGTCTGCCATTATGCACAGCTGTCTAGTTAGCTGGGCTAGTCAATCACACAACATAAATGAATTAACTTTACTAAACTGAAACAAGGAGCAAACTCAAGAATGCTATACTTATTTTTTATTTACAGTAGGATATGTACAAATGAAAATAGTGGGCTATATCACTAGCAAATAACACACTAAGAGCAGCAGCTTGTCTCACGATTTCACTTGCCAAAAATCTGCATGGGACTGAACTTGAAATGCTCTGATGCCAAAACACTGTCAATCAAAAAGAGATCCAGCCACTTTGATAGTTCCTCCAATCATGATGCAGCATCCAGTGTCCTGGCCAGCCCACTTCCCCATTTACTCCCCAGAGACGCTGAGCTCCCCTATAAATTAGGTTTTGAAGCATTTGATCCAATAAATGTCTAGCTTTAGCTGCACTGAAAATAAAACATATTATGAAGTGTCATTGAAGTACAGTGAAGCTGCACTTTAATGGGTTTTAATGGATTATACTGCCACGGGAATATATAAGAAATAAACTCACATTTGATGACCTGCAAGAAATTATTGCTCATTCTGAATGAACTAGCCATGAAGTTGAATACGTTCAAAGCACGCTCTTAGTAATAGCAATGTAAATACAATAGTACCATATTTGACAATTTTTTTTTGTGACATTTTAAAGGAGGCAGAGCTTCCCTTGTAGTCTTAGAGCAGTCACCTCTTCAGGAAATACTACTGGGGACTCCTTTATACCAACAGCAATACATCTGCATAATGCCTTACTTTGGACTTGACAGACAAGTCTGAAGTTTTCTTTCTTTTTAATTTATCTCCTTTTTAGTCATTCTGGCGTGTATTTAGATCATAGTGTGTGAATCTATCTATCTATCTATTATATCTCAGCCAGGGTTCTAGGTTTTATGTCATCTTTGTTCATTTCATTCTTTTGCATGTATTAATTTTACTTATGTTTATTTGTATTTATTATTACTATGTTTCAATGCCTCGGTGATGTTACCATGTATCTTGTGGGTGGTCCCCCAAGAAGTGAGGCCAAATGTCAATCACCACCAGGAACTGCCCTTCCGCCTATAAATCTGGAATGTTTTCCCACAGTTCCTAGGCAGTTCATTTGGAATCTGCTTGGTAGTTTGGTGAGTGTTTCTTTCTATAGTTCTGTACTTTTATTCTTACTGCTCTGTATTTGACCATTCTTCAATATCTGTATTGGGACTTGTTTGCTTTGGATTGCCTTTTGTGTTATTGGAAACCCTTTTTGCTTTTTTTTGGAAGAGTATTTTGGTGAAGAACAAATCTTTTTAATCATAAAGACTCTGTGTTTGCCCTTAATACTAGCTGGGGTTTGATGGTGATATCCCCCTCTAGTGGACATTTATGAAAGTGATTTTGGATTTATGTGTTTTGGGACTCCAAGTTCATAACAATCATAACACAAATAGCAAAATCAAAAAATCCAAGTAATACCTCAGTAAGGAATTGAAACTTAACAATAGACTATAAGGCTGTGGATGGTCCCTCAGCTGCACCAACTCAGTGAGATTCTGAGATTCAGCATAAAATAATAACACAAAATAATTAATAAACCAGACAAAGCATACAAATAAATATTTAAACATAACACAGAAAACAACAACATATTCAAAGACATGAATCAAACAAGTTAGAACATTCATGTGCTTTCAGGGACTTTCAGGGACCGGTTGTAAAGATGGTGCATTTTACATTTTTTTAGTTACTTCATTAAACAGTTATCATATTTTTGTTTTTTAAATATTTTTGCAATGGTGAGTCATATTAAAAAATAACAGTAATAATAGAATGCAATTACATGTGTTAGTAGACTGCAATAAATAAAAATGTTTAAAACTAGCACTTTATGGTGTCCAATGATTGGCAAATGGTTTTTTGGGGATCTGTGACTAATTGTAGTTCAAATTTTTTAAACATAACAGTTCTTGAAAGAAGAGGTAATTCTGTGTTGAAAAACCAAAGTTAAATTCTTGACTTCTTTGGAATATGATGTAGAGCAGAGAAATACTGAATCATTTGTAATTTGCAGATAATGCAGCATGAGGTTGAGGTTATTTTTAGTCTAATGTCCCAAATTTGTTCCCTAAGTCTTCTAGCATTATTAAACCATGGAAGACTCAAAGAGAGTATAATCTAAAGAGAACATGCCAAAGAGCTGAGTGTAAATTGAGAAAAACTAAACTGATTATCCACTACGAGATATTGAAGATTAAAATTAGTGCTGGGTGGTATGACCAAAATTCTATATCACTGTATTTTTCAAATTATACCAGTTTCAAGGTATTTGACGGTATTTTTTTCCCCATGCATGACATGGATGTTAACCACATTTTCCACTGCAATACTGCAGTAGACTGGCTAAGAATAACCTATTCCACTGTCATAAAAACTGTACATTGTACAAAAAACATTTTAATGTACACACAAGTATTAATACAGGTTTGCATGGCGCCATAAAGTGATAAGTTTTTAAGGGGGTGGCACTAATGAAGATAAGGAATCACATTGCATGACAGTTGCAGTCAAAATATAGAACCTTTTTACTGAACAAATTTTGCAAACAACTTAAACTATAATTTTGACAACATATATATTTCAACCATCCAAAGAGGCATTTAGACTTAATAAAATATCCAGAGGTGCTTGACAAATGTTGTATTGCACTCAACATATCTTAGAAAAGGAATAAAAAGTAAATATTTTTTGTAAACCAACTACATTTTGCTGTTAATGTTAACAATCTCTGTCCACTGACACGTTTAAAGTGACTTTTGAAACAACTTTACCATCATTAAACTGCTTAATATTTAAACTAATAAATAATAACAATAAAATAAATAACAGTGCAACTTCCAGTAATATACTATTACTTCAAGGCTTCAAGTCCAGGTAACATTACACAGAATTCACCAAATAAAAATAAAAAAAACAAAACAATGTGCAACTTGGTGATGACATCTTTACCATCTGAACCATCAATAAGTCAATTGCATTAATACTGACCTTGCTTCAAGCTAGGCCAGCTGGAATGCACGGTGGAATGGCTGTCTTTGTGAGACAGGTGCACAGAGGTAACCGTTGCAGTGGAGACGCAATATGTTGTACCTCCGTGTCATCGTAAGTGTCGGTTCATCCCAGGTGAACGTTTGCCAAGGGTGCATCAGCTACAAGAATGTGTTCAGCACCATGATCACTTTCGTTTTTGATCTCCATCTCCAGATCATTTGCATCAAAATTGAAATCCGACAAGTCAGAGTCCAATTCAGCGATAATACGCAAAAAGTCATCCATGGATTTTGCTGTTGAGCATTCACTTTGGTATCTCTCCCCATGCCATTTTTAGAAGCTTTTTGCTCTTCACTACTCACGCACGCGCAGGGAATCGAGGTCAAATCAACAAAGCTAACTTTCATACTAACAAAAGCATATCAAAAAGTGCTGTAACAACAAGATCACTGATCTCTATCAATCGGTAGCTAGAAAGAGGTGTCTCACACCGTTGGAGTTTCTGGTAACATATCGTACTGCATCGCTCGGCCCACAAAAAATGTTCGCTTGCCACACCAACTTGAAAATGTATATTTTACACAATTTTATATAAATTATCGTCTTGCATTCGACATCGTAACTTCGAAAAATCTAAGTTGAACCATCATAGGTAGAGGACTACCTGTACTGACTGATAATAGAGATAACAGAAAACTGATTATACACACATTCATTGTACATTTCTTATTACTATGGTATGTTTTTACTACCATTACTTAAAACAGTTTATTATTTTAATAACTATTACATACCTATGGCTGTGTGAAGCCTGTGTCCAAAATACTGGTATTCTAAAGCATGTTTGGGCTAAGGCAACAACTTTAGCTTAACAGCATTTGCAGTAAATAGTTGTTTGTTCCACATCCGACCTTTTAAAACCAAAGTATCTCCAGACAACAGACACAGCTCCTTTTTTCTGCAAAAGTTCTTCTGTGTCATCTTGTTCAACTTTATCGTCTGCTACATCTTCAGTTTCGGAATGTTCTCTGTCCATTTTCACTGTTCAATACCTCCACTAACGCATGTACTGCGTTGCATGTGTATTTAGCGGTGCAGCAGTGATAAAGGTCCCCCATTAAACAGTTTCCCGCTGCACCACATTCCGAACGTTGTTTAGGCTATTTAAACCGGTGTTGTGGTATAAGAAAAATCCGTATCATAACAAAAATAAAAAACGCTAGTTAAAATAACAGAATATAACAACATAGTCCATCTTGAGAGGCAGTGTTATTTCTCTAGAATGATAAATAACAATGCTAGTAATCCCAGAGTCTTATTCTCTACAACAGATCGTCTGCTAAACCCAGGTCACTCAATGGAATGCCTCCAAAAAACTTCCAGTGAAACTTGTGAGGCTTTTGTTGTATTTTTTAATCAAAAAACTAATGATATTAGAAATAATATAGTACATCTCCCAATACTGATCCTCTTAAACCCCGCTACTCCATTTTAAACAAATTAAATTCCTTCACCAGGATAGATTTACCTGATTTATAAAAAATAATTTCTCAACTGAGACCATCCACCTGCTTCCTTGACCCAATACTAACTAGTTTTTTCAAAGAAGTATCTGGCGTGCTAATTGATAGTATTCTTGACATAGTAAACTCGTCATTAGATATGTGGGTCTTCCAGACTGTCTTAAACCTGCTGTAGTTAAACCCCTGCTCAAGAAAAATAATCTTGACTCCTCTGCTTTTGAAAATTTTAGACCTATCTCTAACTTGCCTTTCTTAAGTAAAATCCTACAGAAGGCAGTCATTATGCAGCTAAATGACCACCTCAATAAACATGCTATTCTTGATAAGTTTCAGTCAGGTTTCAGAACAAATCACAGTTACAGAAACTACACTTGTTCAAGTAGTAAATGACTTGCGGGTAAATGCAGACAGAGGCTGTTTTTCTGTTCTCATTCTCTTAGATCTGAGTGCCGCATTTGATACCACTGATCACAATATTTTTAGATATTGCCTTAGTCAATGGGTGGGCCTCTCTGGCAGTGCCTTAAATTGGTTTGAGTCCTACCTGGCAGGTAGAAAATTCTTTGTTAGTTGTGGTAATTATATTTCAAAGACACATGATATTCTACAATTTATGGTGTTCCACAAAGCTCTATCCTGGGCCCGCTACTCTTTTCAATTTACATGCTTCCATTAGCTCAGATTATCTCAAGGCATAACGTGAGCTACCACAGCTATGCTGATGACCCCAACACTCTTGACTCACTGACACAATGTCTTACTTGTGTTTCTTAATGATGAGTAGTAATTTTTCTCAAACTAAATAAGGAGAAAACAGAAATTTTAGTGATTGGCAGAAATGGATATAATGAGGTTATTAGAAATAAACTTGATGCATTAGGATTAAAAGTCAAGACAGAGGTAAAGAATTTAGGGGTAACTATTGACTCTGACCTGAATTTTAAATCACATATTAATCAGATTACTAGGACAGCATTTTTCACTTAAGAAATATAGCAGAAGGTAGACCTCTTATAGCATTGCAAGATGCTGAGAAATTAGTTCACGCTTTTGTTTTTAGCCGACTAGATTGCTGTAACACAATCCTCTCAGGACTACCCAAAAAAGACATCAGTTGATTGCAACTAGTGTAGAATGCAGCTGCTAGAATCTTAACTAGGAAAAGAAAATCCAAACACATCTTTCCAGTTCTGATGTCACTACATTGGTTACCTGTGTCATTTAGAATTGATTTTAAAATACTCCTTATGGTTTACAAAGCCTTAAATAATCTTGCTCCATCCTATATTTCAGAATGTCTTTCACCTTACACTCCAAATCGTAACCTTAGATCTTCAAATGAGTGTCTGCTTATTATTCCAAGAGCTAAACTTTAAAGAAGTGGTGAGGCAGCCTTCTGCTGTTATGCACCTAAAATCTGGAATAGCTTTCCAATAGAAATTCACCAGGTTAATATAATGGATCACTTTAAAAAACTGCTAAAAACACATTACTTTAACATGGCTTTCATAGCTTCATTTTTGTTTAATCCTGATGCTCTGTATATTCAATTAATTATCATTCATGGTGGCTCCGAAATCCGTACTAACCCCTACTTTCTCTTCTGTTCTTTTTCCGTATTCTGTGGTGGCGATCTGTGCCACCACCACCAGATCAAAGAACCGTGATGTCCCTACATTGATGGATTAAAAGCCAGAAGTCCACATGACCGTCATCATCAAGTTCTTCCATGTGAACCATGAATACAATGAAGACTGATTGAGGTCATTAATGTTAGGTAGAATGCCTAGAGGGGACTGGGCAGTCTCGTGGCCTCAGAACTCCTGCAGATTTTTTTTTCTCCAGCCGTCTGGAGTTTTTTTTGTTTTTTCTGTCCTCCCTGGCCATTGGACCTTACTTTTATTCTATGTTAATTAAAGTTCCTTAATTTTATTTTCTTATTTATTTTGTCTTTTTTCTCTTTCTTCATCATGTAAAGCACTTTGAGCTACATCATTTATATGAAAATGTGCTATATAAATAAATGTTGTTTTTGTTACTACAGATTGACAATTTCACTTACATAATTTCTTTCATCTTACAGTCATTATTAGATAAGTGAGATTTGCTTTTTTTTTACTTTTACGTTTAGCTTAGTTTACCCAGCAAGATGAGTGAGTGAGTGTACAAAGCATCTTGCACATGTGTGCTTCTACTAGAGTTTGACTGACCTTTATATGGAATTAAGAAAGTGTGCACATGAGAACTGCCATTGCAATAACTAGTGTCCTGCTCATGGTTATTTCCTGCTTTATCTTAAGCTGTCAGAAAATGGTCTAAAATTGAATTAGGTGGGTTCAGTAAATAGATTTTGCTCAACTTAATACTTTTTCGTATAAGACAAACACAAATGTCTTTCTTCCAATCTAAACAAAAACATTTGCAACATTATTAATATACAGTACTACCATAAGAATATAAACTTACAAACCTACAAGTTTTGTCAATTTGGTAAATATATAAAGAGCAGCTAAAATAATAAAACTATAAGCAAGTTGTATATAATTCACTTACAAGACTTCTTAAGTCTAAGAAAATCAAATACACAACATCTGTTAGTGCAATCTTTAGTTTTTGAATACATGCATCATAAATATTTTTTATCAAAATAAGAAATGCTAATAAGTACTAGGAGTTCTTTTATAGTGTTAAATATCACTAACAGATCTTTAAGTAATTTATTATTATACAAAAATTCAGCATCAGTCCCTCCCACGTCAACAAAATGATACATCTGCTGTGCTTGTGTCAGTAAACCAAATATTACAATTTGTGTAAATGAGAGCACTTTAAGATAGCATACTGTAGGAATGACAACAATGAAACAAAAAATTGTTAAATATTCCCATTTAATATAAAGATTAATTTTCACTTATGCATATTGAGAATGTTTAACTCTTTTAGGGCGGATGTCGACTTTTGTCGACAGGAGGGGTTGAAGGCGAATGTCGACAAAAGTCGACATCCAGGGATAAAGGGCGACAATCAGCTGTTAATGGCGACAAATCTCACTGTCACGTCACAGGCATTCCCTCTGTGCTTGGAGGAATGCTAGACTCGTTGACTCGGCAAATAAACATTGCGTGTGCGTGAGTTGCGAAATGTAAACAATGGCAAGATGGCACCGACATGTGAAAAGGCAGCGAAGCAAGTGCAGAAAAGAAAACACTTGGCAGACGTTGTTTTGCGCATTATCGCGGAGTCGGACTCTTGATTTTTCAGAATCGGACTTTATTGGCAGTGATCAGGAGATCGAGCAAGAGAGTTGGAAGCAGGCATCAGCTGATCAGACACCAGCCGATGCCGCGCGAGCGGATCTGCTGCCAGTTGAGTGCCTTCGCGCAGCCGATGCATGTACGGCAAGGTTCGCATGGGATAAATACACATACATTGATCCGTTGAGAGCCGATATGGCTACCGGAGTTTACAAGACGGCATGGCTTGTTTTTGGACACGACAGATCACCAGCTACTGTACTTCAGGCTGCTCTCTCCTGATGCTGCTTTTCAGCTACTGTCAGACGAGACAAACAGGTAGGCAGAGATTTTTTTTGAATCGCGGGCTGCCTTTGCATCGCATTCTCGTTATTCAAAGTGGAAACCCACAACGAAAGACGAGATGAAGTGCGCTGTGGCATTACAAATAGAGATGGGACAGAACTGGTGAGATAACTTCAGGGAGCATTGGTCCAAACGTGTTTTGTCCCCTGGTGGCTTAGGTACGTGCTGCTGCAAAGTTTTATTCACTTCTGTAATAAACAGAAGCAAATCCCATGGGGTGAGCCAGGCTATAATGCCATACATAAAGTTCATAAAGTTTCAGAAGATGAAAAGAGGTGACAATACGGTTTTCATGCAGGCAGAAAACTTGGTGGCAGTGGCATGGCACGATGGCAAATGGGTGACTTGTCTCTCTACAGTACACACTAACAATATATGTGAGAAAATGCAGCAACAGACAATTGAAAAATAGGCATCAAAACAACACATAGAGAATTCAGGCTCATACAACATGCAATACAGTAACATTTGTCAAAAGTAAATATTGTTGATTTGATATGTTAAACAATTGCTTTGTGTTCTTTTTTAAAAAATGTTAGTTTTTGGAAAAATATTCAGCCCTGGGAGAAAAGAAACAAAAAAAAAATTAGCCCTAAAAGAGTTAAGTTCTTACAACCAAAAACAAGACTATGTTTTTTAATCATGCTGAAGGATCATCACTTCTAGAAGAGTCCAAATTATCTCAAAAAACAATTTTGATACATATTTGCTCTATATTATTTAAGTTTGGAAATATAGAAAACATAGTAATATATTATTCTCAGAGCTGCTTAATTCAATTTAAGGTTGTGGGGATCCACAGCCTATCCTAGCTTCATTGGCAGCAAGACAAGAAACAGCCCTGGGACTGATTACTTGTATAAATGTTCTTAATGGGGCATGACAACAATGAAAGTCTTGTGAGGGCAAAAATTTGTAACCTGAAATTCTTAAGACATTCCGTAATTATTTATGCAAAAATCAAGTTTTTCATTTATATAAATTAAAAATAAAGATGGACAGCATTGACAAACCCTTGCTTTAAATTTAATGGCACATGCAGAGTAGCATCATCATACCAAGATAGCATTCTTTGAAAAAAAACACGATACTAACATAAATCAAGTTATAAATAATGGTAAGTAAATAATGTGAAAAATAAATGGAAATATTAATTTCAAGAATGCAAAACAGAAAAAAATATTCAAAATGATCAAAAATATATCTCTGATGTCTATAGGTCCTAACAAAGCTCGATGTGACTAGCCAATGATCTTTATTGCCATTTCATTCTGTAAATTTTCCTGGTATTTAAATGTTTTACATTTTGGTATACTGTTTCTGGCTCTCTGTCTTTGATTCTCTTACTGTCTATATTCATATTTCACATCTCATTCTTTTTCCCCCAGTCCTCTATGCTTTTACGTTTACTTGTGTTCAGCAACAGCTATTGCCCTCTGGGAATGAGTGCTGCTAAATTAGGTTTGGCTTTTGCTGGAAGTTTTCAGCCATTACATTTTTTTCTATAGCTAAGACAATTTATACATAATGAAGCACCCAAGACTGGATTTAGAAGTAGGCAACACTAGTTCATTTACAATAAAAACCCTTGCCTGTACATGCTGACAGATATTTAACTCATGCAAGAGTTCTAATGCCCAAGCATATGGTTTTTAGTAAGACAGCTGGACATTTGGTAGTGAAGTCATTTCCTTTAAAAAATTACTTTTATTCAAAACAAATGACAAAATAACAAAGTGTTAAAGAAGGATTTAGTTACGCAAACAAGTTTACAATAAAAAAAAAAAAAACAAGAATACTGTATATTCATTTTTATTTGTCAAGACAAATGAACATTGGATCCAGGTTGGAAGGCTGTGTCATGCTGTAAAAGAAGAATAAAATATAAATCTAAGTGTTTTTGAAGATTTGCATAACTGTGACATAAAAATATTTGCATTTGTTTGACACTGTGAAAAGAAACTTTTCATACATTGGAAAATCACACATTCATCCTAGGAAATTTCTAGGTTAAGCATCTCAAGGATTCATTCATTAACACAGCAATTTCTGAGTCCAATGTATTCACACATGGATGTCTCATTCTATGTAAGGTGAAGGAGGCCACAGAAGGTGCTGAAAGGATTCATGATCATCAATTTAACTTAAAAAATACAATAGTGGACAGTAATGGTAGGGTGTCAGGTTTTTTGCATTTATTTGTGAGTAAAACATACTTGGATGGCAGAAGTTGAAAATATGAAGGAGAAAAGATAAGATATATGTAACTCTATTTTTACTGTTTTAGAATGCTGCACTAAGCTGACACACTAAGCTGACTTTGAAAGGTCATGCCCTAAGCACCATGTGCCAAGATCCTTTTATCTCCACACTTCTTCACAGCTGCCCTCCGTGATTTTTGCTATTGACGAATAACATAGAAGTCACATATCTGCCCCGGTGGTAAGTGGGCTTAACAGTTTTTCTCCTAAACAGCCAAATACGATTATTTCTCAAGTCTCTTATGATTTGTTAACTCACATGGACTTTAGCACATTATACTGACACTTTCTATGCTTTACCAAGCAAGTTTCAGGTTTTGTTCCTGCATACATCAAGCAAGCCTATTCCTGCGTGTCCTCAATAATTCTGTCATTCTATAAAGGTTGACCAAAAATTTAGCATTTTTATTACAATGAGGCAAAACATTTTTAACCAGACAGACAGTCAGAAGTCAATACAAATACTGTATATTTACAATACCAAAAGAAATTGACAGAGTAAGGGTCACTACATAAAGGTTTATGAAACTGAAAGAAAACTAACACAAAATGAAAAAAAAAGATCAAAACAGCAAAAAAATTAATTCAGAGCATCCAGACATCCTTTTACTACTGGTATGGGTAAACTTTTTTCTCTTCCTCAATTCAGGCCTGATTATGGCACTCCTTTAATGAACAGAAAATACACAACAGAAATTTTGGATGATCAAAAAAGAAAAAAATGCACAAAAAGATAACTGCAAGTATTATGAAATATTTAAGTAATAAAAACCTTGTAGAACTCATTGTGGTCACAAAGCTTACGAAAGAATACATTTTTATTCTCTTCTTTTTATAAGCCCAATTGGCTGAAGCTTTTTCATAACAAAATTCATTTGGGCCTGGTCCTTCCAGAAAAATAAGGATAAGATTATTTCATGTGTTCTTATTCATGTAATTTCCTCAAACAGATTTTTATTTTTTATTTTTTTTTTTATTTTCTTTAGTGAATAAAATTCCTTTTCATATTCAGTTATGTTCACAGGTAAAACAGCAACTAATTTGCCAAATCTGGAAAAGAAAAATTGAGCTCTGATATTCTGGCTAAATTAGCAGTATTTGTTTTGAAGGTACAGTAAGTTTTTATGGCTGTCCTTTAATCATTTTTGGTGCAACTGCCAATTCTTGTTTATTGCTGTCATAGTTTAAAACTGCATCATTAACAGTTTAAAAAAAATAATCTAAAAGAATCTCAGCAGCCTCCATGGACTATTACTTTCTATACAGAAAAGTCTTGAAAAGCAGAAAATGACCTGAATAGCAGCACGTATTGCATCTATATAGTGAACAACTGTGCTCATGTACATTTTTACTTGAAATTGTAGTTTTGAACATGATAACATCAAATCAAGTCAAGTCAAGTTGGGGAGCATGCATTTGTACAGTGTGTCGCCACACCCACTACACGAAAAATCAACTTGGTATCCCGGTTTGCAACCCCCCAGGCAGACATGCAGTCCAGTCCCATCCTCTGGAAATGACCCTCTATCTGGCGCAGCCAGGTGTTACGTGGGCGACCCCTTGGCCTGGTCCAGCCACTCAGGTCCCCAACAATAAGAATCTTACGGACCGGATCACCCTCGGGGAAACGTGCAACATGGCTGTAGTGCCGTAACTGACGCTCCCTGACAATGCAGGTAATGTGCCTCATTCGGGACTCCATGAGCAAACGCTCATTCAACACAAAGTCAAACCAGCAGTACCCAAGGATTTTCCAGAGAGACACATTGCCAAAGGAGTCCAGTCTTCGTCTCAGGTCAATGGATAGCATCCATGTCTCGCAACCATATAGCAAGATAGGAAGCACCAGGACTCTAAAGACTTGGACCTTCGTCCTTTCGCATAGATATTGGTCGTGCCACGCACCCCTTTCCAGCGACCTCATGACCCCCCATGCTCTCCCAATCCGACTACTGACTTCATAGGAAGAATCACCAGAGACATGAATGTTATTGCCAAGGTAAGTAAACCTCTCAACAAAGTCGACACTCTCTCCGCAAACAGACACACTGCTAATGGCTGTGCCCAAGAGGTCATTAAAGGCCTGCTAACATCAACAACACAAAACTATGCCTGAACTCTGGCTCACAAATAAATGTTTATTGATTCTTCAATCTAACTTGTTCATTATTAAAAATATTTACAAGTGACCAAGTATCAGAATAGCCATTTGTGAATTCCTACTTAGTCTAAAATACAATACAATTTCCATAAGCAATATATTTAAGGTGCACAGAAACAGACACTGAGAAGTTAGTGACTGTTCTGCAGTAGTGTCCATGTAGAAGGAAGAGTGCTATAAAATGCAGTGCCCCCTGCCTCTGTACTAGGATGAAAACTGAAGCATAGTATGAAGTTCTGTAAATCCATTAATCGTTTAATTACATTTGCACATAGGCAGTCTTCTACATATTTGACTCTGAATTCTAAACATCATTTTGATAATGTCAGCATGTATGTTAACCACCTGATTAATATGGTTTTATTAATTTTTTATTTATTATCACTTTTTTTATTTTTGTATTTATTTTTAATGGTAGGTTAGTGTCATCACCGCATTGCCAACTGGCAGTGACTTTTCCTTATGAGTTTCTTCTTTTTCAATATGGAGGTGCTCATAATCTTGATAACAATGACATCATGTCAGCATGATGAAACAGCATCACCACACAGCCATTATATAAAGATGGCAACGTACACTTATCCGTGTTCAAGCTTTGGATTTAGGAGAGACTAAAATGACACTGCTAAGGAAAAGGACAATTAACCAGAGTTGGCATCTTTGTTATTAATTTGACTTTTCACTTCTAGCTTGAACTTTGATGCTTAACTCATTTATTTTATTTTTGTGTTTTGACTGTGCTTGATAACAACTACTGTTTTGAATTGTCCCTAAACACGGGCTGTCATTTCCTGATTGTTTCTCAAACAACAATTAAAAAGTCCTAGAAGACATGCAGGATATTCCATCTTGACCATAATAGATAACAGATCCAATGTATCATGCCCCTGGCTGTACCTTGAGAAGTAAAAATAATATGCAAAACAAAATACTGTTTTCAATCCTGAATACAATTGCTCACTAATGCTATTTTCCTACTAGCATGTCCACCTTTTTCTGTGCTGTATGCAGAACCAGCTGTGACGGGAACACCTTCAACAAAGCTGTATTGACATCATGTCAACTGATTAGCTTTAGTTTATGTTGTCAGGCAGCTGAACAGACCATACTCAAAGAGTCATTAGTTGGGCATGGTTATAAAAAAAAACTGCATTACTTGTTAGGATTGGTTTTGATGTGTGTTTTGTGCAAACAAAGTCATAGGTTCACTGGCCTACAGACAAAAGGAAAGCAGCAGTTTGAGCTGAAGACAATTTCAGTATTACATGAAAATTAATTAAGCAAGACTTGCATAGATGGTCAACCTTCATCTTACTTTAGCTGGAAGAATGAACATTGTTAAGATGAATATCCTTCTGACGCTTCTCTTTTAATTTCAAAACATTCCAATATACATCAATAAATCGTTTTTTAAGAAATTAGATTCAACCGTAACCTCATTTATTTGGAATTAAAAACATCCATGTATCTAAAGAGCGACCCTACAAAGACCTAAGGCAGAAGGTGATATGGCTCTACCTAACTTTCAATTTTATTACTGGGCAGCAAACATACAAACTATAAAAACCTGGACATGAACACAAATAGATGGACATACACAGGCTTGGTCTGCAATAGAAATAAAATCCTGCAGTACTTCTTTATATTCCTTGCTTTGTACCCCGATAAATGCAAGTTATCGCCAATATACTAACAACCCAATTGTGCTTCATTCAAGCAGAACATGGAACCAATGTAGGAAGTATTTTAAGATAGAGAAGCTTTTATCTACACCTCTGCACGAGAACCACTTTTTTACACCCTCGCAAACATATGCAGTTTTTAATGTCTGGAAAACATTTGGGATTAAATCACTTAGCAGTCTGTACAAAGACAACGTCTTTGCATCCTACAAACAATTACATTCCAAATTTTACTTTCCAGCAACACATTTCTTTCACTACCTTCAAATTAGAAACTTTGTTAAACAGAACCTGTCCAATTTTCCTCACCTCCCACCTCCCTCTATGCTGGAATAAATATTGCTCTGTCTTGAGGATGCAGACAGCATTTCTGCAATATACAGTATAAAACCTTTTTATAGTCCATCCCTTTCAAAGGTCCAAGAGGACAGTGGGAAAAGGATCTGTCACTCATTATCTCAGAAAAGGAGTGGAAGGTAGCAATGCAGAGAATTTACTCAAGCCATATGTGCAAAGCATACAATTATTCAACTCAAATTTATATATCAAGCACATCTGTCTCATTTAAAATTGTCCAAAATGTTTCCAGGGCAAGATCCAACCTGCAAACGCTGCAGTCAAGTTCTTGACTCACTGGGTCACATGTTTTGGGCCTTCACCAATTTAACATCATTCTGGTCCAAAATTTTTAAATGCCTATCAGACAGCCTTGGTGTCACAATCCCTCCTAACCCATTAACAGCTGTGTTTGGTGTACTCCCAAATAGGCTTAAAGTAGAGAAAGACAAACAAACTGTAATCACCTTTACTACACTATTGGCACATAGACTTGTCTTGCTCAAATAGAAGAATACTAATTCTCCTCTTTTATGTCAGTGGGCAACTGATGTTGTATACTATCTGAAATTGGAAAAAAATCAAATTCTCACTTAGAGGATCTGTGCAGAACATTTTCAAAACCTGGCAGGATCTAATCAATAACATTTTAGAACAAGCTTTTAAAGCACAGATGGTCAGATTCTCTCCCCTTTTCTTTTTCTTCCCCATTTATCTTTATTCACTTATTAATTTATCTATTTACTCATTTTTACTAGATTTAAGTTTTACTCTGCTGGCCATGCTCTCTTTCTCAGGGATGGGGGTTGATTTGTTTTTTATCATATTTTTGTAAAAATTGATCTATTTGTATGGAATGTTGTGTGATTTCAATAAAATCAATAAAATTAAAAAAAAATGTTCATGTTATGATACAATTCTAAGTTAAAAAAATCAAGCATGAAAGGTCTACTGTTTTATGCTAAACAAAGTAAAAATGTATATATAATTTCCCATTGGGATTAATAAAGTATCTATCTATCTATCTAGAAACAAGGAAAAAAACAATAGCACTATACTCAATTGATAAATTCTGGAAAGCAAGCAAATATCTGTCATGTTTGATGTTGTCGTTATAAAAGAATAAGTGATAAGCAGAAACAAATATTATTGATAATAATAAGCAGTCCTGTATGGCCGTAATAATTTATATCATTTATAAGAACAGAAACTTCTGAGCTATTAGAGTATAAAAGCTAAATCCATGCACATACATGGGGTCCAATCATAAACTTAGTATATTGATGAGATATCCCCATTCAGCTCTATATAAAGCTTTTTCTATGTCAACACAAAGCTGGACATCTAAAAGGTCAAATACTGTAGGGGAATATACTACAGAAAACAATCTAAACTTGGACAATAGACTGTTACGAATCACACACACAAGAATGGTAAAAAAAAAAAAGTATTAGGCTTCCAAAACAGGGTAAAAAAGCATGCCAGACTCCCTTCTAGCTTGCCCATGTAAGGCTCTCTCCCAGGAAGCCTGGCTGCCTACTCAAACTGCTAGCTTTGACCTACAACTGGCAAAATTTGGCTTCAAAAGAGCTGACATAATAACAAACCATCAAGATAATAAATATATAAATATAAATAAATATTCAAAATATCCCATAAGTGAGGGGATTCCTGCCAACCCTGATAAGTGTAAGAAAGGGTAACAAAAAGAATCTTTTTTTTTAAAAAAAAAAAGATTTTTATTTTTACGCTAAAAGAAACAATGAAAAACTGTTGTGTTGCATCATGCAATATTACAGGCAACAATCTAGTATCTGCTAGTATACAAGGAAGACTTAGCTAGTACACAATGACAAGTTCCATCATGATTACAAAAAAGAAAATATCGGAGTGATCAAAACCATTTGGCAAGTAATTGACACTACAAGCCATTGCTAAACAGCCAATGATAACATTTATGTTTAAATCGTTAGAAGAAGAGGTAGTTGATGGATCAGGTGAAACAAGCATTGTGGCAAACTCGACAGAAAAGGCTTCTTCTCATTGTCCTCTCTGCACGCCTCATCCCATTGCAGATGACTACAAGCCTATAGATTAAAGAAGTGCTCAGCAAACTACCAGCCCCAAACTGAAGTACAAATAACAAAATGCAGTATTTGAAGAGAAATAAGTCGATAATAACAGTGGAGTCCCACAATGCTTCATTATTATTATATTAATGGCACAGCAGTTTTTCCCTGAATTGTAACAAATCAGCTGTGCCCAGTATATTTAATTTCATGTGTCTTTTGGAAAAATTATTATTTGATTAGTTTCTAAATTTAGTGGAGAGGCAGATGTGTCTGAAATACAGAAGAACCTCCATTTAGCCTTTTTCTAGGAACTGACAAAAAAAAGTGTTAAATACAAGAAATTAAACAAGGGGAACTATCACTGATCTGTCCTAATGATATCAGTACAGGTCTGGCTTTGTTTAGGCTTTATTTTGTTTACAGTTACACTTGTTCCTAGATATGATTCAGTACCAACTATACCAATTTACTTTAAACAGTATATGCCTAGATAACATCAAAGAGTACATCCCTAAACCACAGTTAAGATGTAGGACCTTTAAATTAGAATTTCAGACAATGAATGGGACAAAGCCACTTTCAAGATACATTTTGTAGAAAGCATGAACTTAAAATTGTACACTGGACACACCAGTCCCATCTAGGATTATCTAAAGTACTGTATATCCAGTATAAGTTTTAAATTATGAACAATATCATCAAGCACCTGCTATAGTTGGATCACATAATCATATTAGTGTTACAAACACTGTATCCAAAAGCTTAAAAAAACAGGACATGAATGAACCCAAAGAAACAGGAAAAAAAACACTTTGTGAAAAAAGAGATCCAAACCAAGAATTCCAGATGTTGGGATCTGCCATCTTAAATATGTGGCACGCAATGACATAATTTCTCACGTGACTATTATAACATGTGAGTGGCAATGGGCATTAACAACATGAGTCAATGAACCTCGGAATCTGCAGCTGTTGGATATTATCCCATTCCCGTAGAAAGGCCTAACAAAGTTTCTAGCCATTTCCAAGCAGAGGGCCACAATTTCCAATATATGGATCCAGGTACTTATGAGATTAAGGTCAGTAGAGAAGGCTGACAGACAATTCCTGGTTCCTAGTGTTAGTGGAAAACTGAGAAAAATGTAAGTTGATTTCATAAGTACTAGTAATGAGTTTTACATATAAATGTAATTCAGAAATACAATTTCAAAAACCCTGCCTTTTATAGTTTATGTTAGTTGCAGAAAAACTTTGATCTAGTACAAACTGAAGCCTCATATATTTTATCAAACTGCAAGCTCACCTTCCCAAATGTTTAATTATATTTGCTTGTCTTCCACTACTGTACACCGTGACTATTAGTTACGGGTTTTGTTATAGGGCTCACTATGACTACAGTATTAGTGTATAATAAGAAAATGTCATTAATAGATAATACCACGCCTGTCATCTCCATAACAATTATTTTAAATACTGAGCCCATTATGCAGAAGACTATGAAAACCTTCAACATTAACACTTCTAAAGAAAGTTTTGATAATTAAAGGACGGTTATGACAATGCATAGATTCCTATCTGCCAAAACAGGGCAATCCCATAAATGTCAACGCTTCCTCTTGATAGAAAGGCGTTCTCCTGACTATGCTGTTTGAAGCAGTACAACCTGTAGTCGACACCCACAGCTGAAATAATAATGTGAAGTAAGTGCTGACTGTTTTTCACACTTACTGTATGCTACCATTGTTCACTTAGCTTTTAAGTTACTGTTTAGACATTAAGAAGACCACAGCTTGAGGAATACTTCACTTCTATTAATAGTCGCTTGTCTCCAAACTTTCGCTTTCGCCACGTGCATTCACAGTGCATTTAACAGTGACTAGCACACGAAAAAGACATACATTTCTAAACATTGTAGTGAAAATGTTATGTTAACGTATCATAATAATATTTTCCACTTTTAAATACCTCGCCGAAACAACCCTTTAATTTGTGGTCTTCATTTCTATTCAGCCTACTTACGGTGGAAGTGTGGGGTTTGTAGTCTGACTCATGCTTATGATATTTTACTGCAGTGTAACTCCTAACCTCGCGGAACTACACATCCGATAATGCATCACTCTCCCATCTGTAGCAAATGGCTGGGACTTGTAGTTTAGCTTGTGAGACTTTTGATGGTTTAGTGTTAAAACACAACTAACCTTCTGGAACTACATCACCCAAGATGCTTCTCGTTTTGTCCACAGTATGCACAGGTATGTCATGGTAATAGACGGCGAACTCCTCAAGCAGCTCAAGAGTTCCAACCTAGTCAAGCGGAAAATATACCACCAGATCACGTTCGTCAGCCGATACGAGGGAAAATCTACGCTGCGTGTAAGAGCGCTGAAGTTATTCTGACAAAGTTGAGTTCTGCAGTGAAAATGGGAAATGGAATGAATAAGGTATTTCCCCCTTTTCGTTTGCATATATGTTGGCTATATATCTCTCTCATGTTGTCAGGTTAACTTTTCCAAAATCTGTCATATATTATGCTGTCCGTTTTTGTTTTTTTTTGTTCGAGGGTAGATCGTTATTTTGTAAAATTCCCGAAATACCTCGCGAAACAGACGTTCGGCCCTTAGAAAAAAAAATCTCAATACTAGCGTCACGAATGTCATCTGGTCCTTTTGACAGTTGCTGAAAACAAAGTGCATGCTATTTAGGGGCCTCTGGTTCCTTCTCTTCTCCAGTGTGTCCGTACATGTGTTTTATTAAGTGAGTCTAGAGGTCAGAAAAGTGCCCTCGGTTAGTTAGACTGCTCACGCCATCCTGCATGCTAGACAGTGATTGAGTCCATAACCACTGAATCGGTGGGATTTTGTTAGCGTGACAGTGACTTCCAAAATAGACGTATCTTTAAAAGTATTTAGGCAAAAGGTGACATGTTATGGTCTGCGACCCTTCTGTCTCGTGCGAATGACAATCTGACAGAGAAACTGCACTGCGTGAAGCAAAACCCACGCACATTCACGATCTCGTGCGTACTTTTTCCTCATGAGTTCACGAAGAGGAAGCGGCGTTTGCCTGCGACTTAAAGCAGGCAGGAGAACTTCCCCCGCCTTGCGACCTAGTTTTGCGGTTTGCCACACAAACCCACCCACCCATTTCCCTTTCGTTGTCAAATTGGTTGAGTGGTTCGGGTTTATGAGAAAGAGCGGGTGTGTTGAGAGTATCTCGCATATTTTGTGATCGCATTTTGGGACTGGCAGCTGGTGAAATGGTAAGTGATGCAAAACAAGTATAGTACATGTTAGGGAACAATAAGCCAGAAAGATTCATATTCGTTCACACCTTGTCACGTTTACTCTGTCCCTTAGTGTAGTCGACATCGTTAATACCAATTAAGTTAATCACATAGCTAATAAATAGAATCGATGATTTATAGAAGTTCCACAAACTACTAAAGCAAAATGCGCTCTTTATATTCTGAAGTAATGTATGAGTGACCGCACATGAAAACAACCAGTAAGGTACATTAAGTGTAAAAAAGGAAAGGTACTGTTGACTAAGATAGCAAAATTTAACGTAGTACAAGAGGTTTAGGGCGAGATTTATTAGTTTCTTCAAGCATTGCAGTTGCTGTTCTTTTGCAGTTTTGCCACTAAAAATACCCCAATGAGTAACATTTTCTGAAAGACAGTTTGTATGTACTTATCCAAATTTAGGTGATTTTAAAATTGAGATCATCTAGGGACCAGAGCTGGGGTTACTTCTCATTTTAATTTATATGATATAGGCAAAATAAAGTAGGTGCAATTTGGGATTTTGTGAGGTCCACCAAATTATTACAAATAGAATTACTCAGAATTCAAATTTAGTCAAGGATGTGGCAGGTGCTGCGGTGGGTTGGCACCTGCCCAGGATTGGTTCCTGCCTTGTGCCCTGTGTTGGCTGGGATTGGCTCCAGCAGACCCCCGTGACCCTGTGTTCGGATTCAGCGGGTTGGAAAATGGATGGATGGATGGATGTGGCAGGTGACATTTAATATTAATAAATTAAAAGTTTTACATAGAGGAGGTAACATAAGATAGAATTACGCATTATGGGTCTGACACCTGAGAATGCTTCTAATAATAAGGACTGATTTGATTTCCACAGCTCAGTAGTGTACAGAAGAGAATAAAAAGGCTAGTGAAATGAAGAAATATGTTTGCTACTAGTCAAAGAAGGCCACGCTTAAGCTATATAATGCACGATAGTGATATGTTAGCTGGTATATTAGAAGTAGTTTTAGTCCTCATTTCATAAAGATAGTTTTCAGGGTGGATACATCTGTTAGTTTAAAATAAGTCTTTTATCTGCTTGTTCAAATCTGTTAAAGGTTCAGTTTCAGTCGTATTTTGGAATATATTTCTGTACAAAGAGAACCATGGGTACACAGTACTTTGGGGACCTTCATGGTTTGGCTTTTCTTGTATGCTTATGTTATGCATGTACAGTGCATGGGCCGAGAGGAAAGTCAGACACTTTAATTAAATAGGATCAGTTTGCTTCTTCTATATAACCTTGTTAAATAGGAGATTCTGGGGACTGCACCCATTTAAAAATATAATAACATGGCTAAAATAAACCACAACATGAATGTGTGTTTTTAATAGACGTTAACATATTTTGAAGATCCTGGCGTTGTTGCAGATTCTCCTGTTGTGGGTAATATATTTATGTGATAGTGAAGAGTAATATTAATTACACTAAGCCAAGTCCTGTTGGGAATTGAGAAGAGGACGAACAGTATCATAAAGTGTAAATCTCTTTTTATATACTTGAAGATTCTCTTACTTTCTAATTTTAGTAGGTATAATAAGTGAGTGCAACAATTGTTGATATAATAAAATAATTTAAAACACTCAATTTAACATGCATACGCAGTATCAAGTAATGTCTCAAGTAAAATACAATGTAACATTCATCATTCATATTATGGCCAGTTAATTTCCATAATAGAGTTTCTGGGAGATAAATCCTATCCTGCTTGCAATAGACAGTAAGGCAAGGAGAAACTCTGGGCAGGATGCCAGTCCATCAGGGAACACTCATTCATAGTGGGTCAGATTCAGTACCCATAAAATTCAGCAAATAAGCAGTACAGTTTCTTTAGTAGTAGAGGAGGATGAACATATGGCAGGCTTGGAAAAAATCAGAGTTAAAATTAGAGTTATCACTGATTAGTCAGTTTATGGGCAGGATGGACGAACAGAGAGACATGGCCATCACAGTATGTGCTTCTCACATTATATGCAAACGCACCTAAAACTGGGAAGCAGAAATGGACTTACCTCTTCAAAGAAGGTCACTTCCATATGTTTGCTACAAAATTGGTGGTCTTATTTTTCTGTATTGATAGGTTCCCTGTGGGATGGTAGGTTTGTAGAATACTCTTTAAACCAATATCAGGGGATTACAAAAATTATTTTTTTAAGCATTTATTTTTATTTTTTTTGCTTTTTTCATTTGTGTTGCTGCTGTGATTGTGGTATGATCACGTTATTATATATATATATATATATATATATATATATATATATATATATATATATATATATATTATATTTTTGGGTGTCGACCTGGTGACTGTCCATGCTGAGGTGTTTGTGTGTGTTTAGTTTTGACACATCTTCATGGCCCCCATTTAAGGAGCACTCCAGTTTTCCTTTCACATCAAAAAGGTCATTGTTAGTTGATTGGCTACTTTTAAATGCCCAAGTGTGAAAAAGTGTGAATGTGGATATGTGTATGACAGTACACTCTGATGGACTGGCATCTTCTGCAGGAATGGCTCTTTCCTTGCTCCAGATCCTGCCATGATAGACTGTGGTCACCTATTATCCTAAACTGGAATAAGCAGTTCCAGAAAATGAATGAATTAGTGTAAATTACAAACTTGCATACATATAGTACACAGTATTTGTGTAATGTATGTTTTGACATGTCTATTGAATGGCACTGTTTATTTCTGATTGGTTACTCAAGTCTCTGGACCAAGTAGTAGTAGTATTGTCACACGCATACTCTATAGTAAAATTCATATGAATAATGTGAACAGTGTTTTACTTGACATAATTAAAATCATTATGTGGTGCTATGTAGATATTGTCTTGTTTCAACAAGCATGTTGGCCTGGTATCCCCAACCTGCTGGTTTTTATTTCTTCCATGGTTGTATACTGTATTTGCTTAAATTCTATTGCATACCTCTGGACATTAGATTTTTATCACAAAGTATTTTTTGTTGAGTTTTTTTTTTAAGTGTGCAGCAAATTTTTGATTCAGGCTTTTTAAATTTCTTTCCCCCATTAAACAGAATGAATAATTGGCTATGGGGGTATTAGCTACCTCAGAATAGCAGTTGTACTTATTTTCTGGTTTGAGATAGTGGGCGTAAATTGGAATTACATATGAAAGAGACTCCCAGCTACAGAACAAAAGGCAATTTGATAGAACTGCATTTAAGCGAAGAGATTGTGATACAAGTAACATCCCCTGTATCCTGAAGTAATTTGAGTGATTTACCACATTCATTGTCAACTCCCCACTTTCATTTTGTGGCACCTATAGTGTGACTTTCTAGAAAAGACTCATTCTCCTTTTAAATTAAGCAAACGATAAGCTAGGTAATAAGCTTGTCTTCAAGCAATACTTATAAAATTTAAAATCACAGATTAATGTAAAATAGCACAACACTGTACTGTACATAACATTCTGAAAATAATAAAAACAGAAATATTGTAAGAAGTCAGTAGCATTGGCCTGATTATTAAATATTATTTCATCAGTTTCATTATCTGTGGAGTGGTTAGTTTTTTCTGCTCAAGCTGTTGACTGAAATCTGCTCTATACTACACTTGAAAAATAAAATCATTAAGATGGCAAACAACTTTCATCAGTGCCATGCTTCAGAAATTATTTAATATTATGTAGCTTAATAATTAAAATGTTTTATGTGATATATAAAAGTGAATTTCCCCTTGGGATTAATAAAGTATCTATCTATCTATCTAATCAGGTATATTTTTAAATTTGCCAAAATTCACCATGTTTTATTTAAAAAAGTTTATACTTTAGAAAGAAAAAGAAACCACTGTAATTCAAAATATACTAAAGTAGTTTAGCAGCATTTGTCAGCTAATGTATAAGAAAAATGGCGCATGTAAAAATCTGTAAACAAATGTATGCCTACACAGGCTAGCATTAGGTTTTTGTTTAAGGCAACAGGTTTATTAATTAGAAATTGATTATTGTAGATACATTTACATTTCTTATCATCTAAGAAGTTTGCCTTAACACGTTTTATGATTTGAGAAATTACTAATAGCATGGGCTTTTCTTCTTTGTGAACTTAACAAAACATGTTTGTGGTCATAGTTTTTCAGGGTACAGACATTTTTTTTATCCAGTCATTACGCATTTTTCATTTTATTTGGCTTGCTTGCAATTCAAAAACTTTTTTTTTTTTATATATAAATTGAAATGACCTGCTAATAATAAGGCGGCCAAGACCTGAATAACTAAATTATAATTGTAACTCTCTGTGTTTTTTTTTTTTTCAGGAGGCATCTCTTTAAATACAGTATTTAGAAAGAGAGAAAAATAAGTCTGGCGGTGGAGAGATACTATAGCATATCAGCTCAAATCTTAGCCCATGTTCTCTCAGGGTGGAGTTTACACTTTCTCCTTGAACATTGTTAAAGTATCTGTTATGGACAATAGAAGAGAGATGTACTTAATATTTTTTATTCAGTTTCTGAATTTTGATAGAATCATTCACTTAATCCTGTGGTGGATTGGTTCTTGCCTTGTGCCCTGTGTTGGCTGGAATTGGCTCCAGCAGACCCCTGTGACCCTGCGTTCGGATTCAGCGGGTTGGAAAATGGATGGATGGATGTACATTCACTTAATCAGGTTTGCTGTGAGTACTCTGTTGTTTGTAATCCCTTTTAAGGTTATCGAGAAAGGAGGGCTGACTTGATATATACCTCAGTCTTCCACAGGTCTTCCTGTGACTCTCTTCAGCTGAAATGCTTTGTCTGGCTGCAGTCATCTTGATTTAGCTGGGAGCTTAAAAACTTCATCGGCAAGGATAATGGAAAATGATTACATTATTTACACGATGGTTGGCTGTTTTTAAATGAGCTGTGAGAACCAAGCTGCACTCTTAGATTTTGCCTTATAGTGTCATTGAAACCAATACTCAAGGCCTGCTGAATAGTACACTTTTATTACAGTGATTAATGTTGTCATTTATGCTTTATTATTATTTTTTGTTTTGAAACTACTGTATGTACAGTATGTGTGCTTACTTTATTGAGGAAAACTAGTAGATGCAATTAAACGGTGAACTAGTGTCTGCCTCAGGGTTAGTTCCTGTCTTGAGCCTTATGCTGCTAGGACAAGAAGAACTCTCTGCTGTACTATATTGAAATAAGCAGATTTGGAAAGTAAGGTTCCAGTCCTGTGCCCAGTAATTGAGCGTGTGGCGTGTGGATGTTGTCCCGTTTCTGTGTGGATTTGCCTCCTGCTTTCTACAACATAATTGTATATTAGCTTAATTGCCAATTCTGAATTGGCTTGAGGTGTGTGCATGAATGGGCCTGAGCAATGGACTGGCATGCTACCCAGTGTTGGTTTCTGTCTTATCTGCAATACTTCATGCGGAAGCTGTCAGTTCCCTTGTCCCTGAATTGGGTAAGGCATGTTTAAGAAAGTCAAGTTATTGAACACAAATGATTGAATAAATTACAAAACATACTGTTCATTTTCTTATAAAGAGAAATATACTGTACATAGCTAGGCAAATATGAGAAGAGGAACAAGCCACATAATTTAATTCATTTACAGCAAGCATTGGCTATAGTTAAGGAACTGATTTCAGACAATCCCTGCAGCTGATGTATTTGCCCTGAAACTGAGTGGAACTAACTAACTAACTAACTAACTAAGCCCATCTACTTTGCCATGTAATAGTGTAATAACTATCTAGTACAGTTATTTTGCATTACACTTTAAAACTTATCCTAGGATATTAAAGACAATGAAAACTCAGTGATCACTTCAGAACCTGCAACAGTAAATGTGTAATATCTTTCGATCACATTTAATGCAATTGAAGTACTGTACTCCGAGGAAGTATACTAGCAAACTTGACAAACTGTCCACTGTTGAATTGCATTCCCAGGGTCATCTGCATGTTTATCATGAAGGCAAAAGTTCACAAATGATGTGCTTCACTGGTTATAGAACTTGTTCCTACAGTAGGTGCATACAGTATAACCTTTGTTTTATTTATAGACTCTTTGGAAAAAGTTCTAAAATTAAACTTCTCATTTAAAATAGTTTGTCGTTCTTCTCTTTCTATTTTCGTTCATCACAGCTTACACTTAAAGGGACAAATTGTATCTCTAATTTTTTCAAATTTCCTTTCCCTCATGTTCATGCTTCATCCAGTGCATCAAAAGGAAAGGGCTGATATCACACACTACAACAGTTAGCATTTCAAGTATCAAAATTACTCATTAATTACAGTATATGTCTAACTGAGCTATGAGTGCTAAACCTAAATGTATCCTGACCTTAACCATTTTTTAAGAGGCACTTAACAATGAAATACATAGCATTAGTGCTCAGTAACATTTACTGTAGTTAATCGTTTTTATTAATTTTTTTTTTTTTAAAGAAGTACACTTTCGTTGATATTTAACAAATTTCAAAATGGAAGGTATAGAAGAAATCTAAAATGTGTTAATGTGCACGTGATCACACTCCTCATAATTTCATGATACACCATTCATATTGGTTACCCAGAAACAATGGAAGATTAGCAGCAAACAAACAAAAAGCAAATAAATGATAAAAAGGGCACAAAATAGTTCAGAATATTTTCTCAAACAGGTGTAGAATGTAATAGTAGGTAATCAAATAAACCTTAAGCGATTATTCATAAAAATGAATTGTAGAATGTACACATGTGGTGACATGTTGCTTGCTAGTTAGACGTGCATGCGGGAATTTCACTGCACTCTGTACACACGATAATATGACTACTGCTGTATTTTTCCCAGTTACATATATTATTATTGAAAACTGGACTGCATTACATAACTTCTTAGTATTGCATCAACTCTGAATACATACAATCCTTAGATTTATCTTTTAAAAAACTTTTTAAAAAATTCACACCTAAATTTCTGTTTAAATAATAATGTGTAAAGGTTTTTGCATGCTAGCAGTCCAGCCCTGGCAATCACTCCACATAGTATGGAAACACCCTGATCAAGTGAAAGTCAACCCACCTAGCCAGCCTAGATATGTGTTAGCCTAAATTATGACAGGAAGAGTAGTGGGAGTAAGTTTGAACTCATGTGACCTTCTTAACTGTCTATTGCAAATGTTTCACATGTTTACAATTTATCATGTAATTTTGTTATATGTAAATCAAACAATTACTTGTTGCTGCACACAGAATCTGCTAATGTAGTGACAGTAGCTGGGGAAGCAATGTTTTGGTCTGGATCACAGATTTCATGTTATTGAATAGACCTGTTCCAATACTGATTCCTTTTTTTCTTTCTTTATCCCCAGACACATAGAAGCTTTATGTTCTTAAAGTGTTAACTTTGGTATATTTATATTTAAACTGTAGATCACAGGTGTTACCTGTTAATTTTTATCAACAAACTGATATTCTGTAGGCTCATTGTTCACTGACCATAAAAATACAAAAATAAATAAAATACAGTACATAAACAAAGTATGTACAGAAAATATGTTTTCATAATACATAGGCCTATGGCAAAAAAAAAAAAAAAAAGCTTCTCATTTATTTATAAATATGTATTACCATTTTAATCGTGCAATGGGTTCGCTTCGCGGGTCCTCCATGTGTGGAGTTTGCATGTTCTCCCTGTGTCTGCGTTGGTTTCCTCCGGGTACTCTGGTTTCCTCCCACTGTCCAAAGACATGCAGGTTAGGTGCATTGACGATTCTAAATTGTCCCTAGTGTGGGCTTGGTGTGTGTCTGTGTGTGCGCCCTGCCCTGGGTTTGTTTCCTGCCTTGCGCCCTGTGTTGGCTGGGATTGGCTCCAGCAGACCCCTGTGACCCTGTAGTTAGGATATAGCGGATTGGATAATGGATGGATGGATCATGCAGTACTCGTTTCTTAGCAAAACTTATACAGTACTATATGACACATACAAACCTTTAAAGAATTTGCAATATCATATGTTAATAAGTTGTTTATCAAGAAGATGCAAGGCTAACATGCTTAACAGATTTACAAGTAAAATAGACAAATTTTGCTGTTAAGATAATAAGCCTATTTTTTACTAAGTAACAATTTCAAATTATTTTTTCTTTTTTTCTTTTTCTAATTGAATTTGTGAGCTGCTGTACTTAACACAAGCTCTGTCACAATCCAAACTCGGACAAGAAGTGCCCATTTTAATTATAGGACAAAATGTAAAGGCCTGAATTCATTAAAGTAGCTTGATGTTTCTCTAATTGCACGGGATTACTTCTGTGGTTCCTTTTTCTCAGTTTATTATTCTATTTTGTTTAACGTAAAGGCTAATATTCCTGTCTCTCCTTTTTTGGTAAAGTCTGCCTTGCTGACATGTGCGCTAGCTCAACTACCATAATACCTTGTGTAAAGGAGCACTAAAACTACGGTTAAACTTAGAAAAAAACATTTTTTGTGAATCTTTTGCAGTGAAAATCGGCCGATTTAGATCGGTGGGCGATCATTTGAAGCATCACTAAGCAGAGGAGTGTTTCTTTAATTTCTGTTGTTATTTCGTCAGTGTAATCTGCATGTATACTTTTGTTATATTTGTACCTTTGAGCCTGCACAGTAGGTCCGTGAAACATACCAACTTTTTTATTTCAATGTTTTGTGAAATAAAACACCTACTGGTTTAGTACCTAGATTGAAGAAATATACTGTATTATAAAGAAATACAAAAAGAGTATTGAAAACTGCATGCATTTCTTTTGTTAGTTTTGTTTTGAGCATCCTGCAGTGGTGATCATTTGTAATTTGTACAGTTATATGTACAATAAACATTGATGATTGAACTGTTAGTTTGGGTGTAGATTAAGTAACAATGAACCTAATTCAATACTGTCTTGTATTGCCATGGTTGTACTTATTTCATGACATTTGGGTTCAATCTGAGCGCTATGACAATTTCTGATCTTCTGATAACTGGAAAAAACAGGGTTGAAATCAAATGTGTTTTTAATGTAATTTTATTTTCTTAAAAAGCTTTTTCTAGGATTACTTTGATATACATATAGTGTCAGTTCTATTTCTTGTATAGTTTTAAATAACATTGATTTATGCAAAAGACAGATATTAAACTTACCACTATTAAAAGTATTAGCAATTGAACATTCCAATTTCATTTTTTTAAGTGAAAAAATAAGTACACCCTTTTCAGTCCTATAGTTTTATGTTTTTGATTATAACTAAAAATCATCTCTTTATCAAATTATTAAATTAGATAAATATAAACTCACATTACAAAAGATGTGATTCTATTTTTCATTATTTTTCCAAAAAAAAAATACTAACCTTACTGCTTCCATATCAATTTACATAGAAAATAATTAGAGCCAGGTGAATTTACTTGACAAGGGCTCACAAAATCAGTAGCCCAACATCCCAGGGCTATTAACTTTTCCCATTGGACACCAAAGAAAGGAGTTAATTAAATTATAGCTGGCGAAATCACTGACGTGTGTGTGAAAACCTGAGAAGGAGGTGGTGCATGGATTTATGACAATATTTCAGCTCTACTCAGCCAAAACAGACGGGTCAGAATGAAGAACTGGCAAGAAGGAAGAAAAAGAAGAGCAGACCGCCACAAAGTGGAAGAATTCTGAAATATCTGACTATGAGGCAGAAAGAAAGCATGGCTTTTTGATTTCACAGACAAATGAATTTCTGTGGCTACAACATGATAAGGTAAACAACACAATGTTCTGTTTGGAGTATTGTCAATTAGGAGAGAGAGACCTTATGGGAAAGCATGACAATCTGTGTATCACAAGAAGTGAATGGGTGCCCAGTCTGCAGCTTCTTTCATTGAACAAACAGCAAAGCAATGAACATAATAAAAATGAACAAAGCACAACATGATGTCCTGACAAAACTTTTCAGAAAAGATTACTAAAGCATTCAGAATAGCATACTACTTTGCCAAAGGTGAATTACCATTAACACAATTTAACAGCCTTTGTGAACTTCAAGCAGCAAATGGTCTAGATCTTGTTTCTACTTATCACAATAATCATGCATGCAGATAATTTATTGGAACAACAGCACACATGTCAAAAGATCAGATTGAAAAGGAAATACATGAAAGCAAATTCTTATCAATTCTTGCAGATGGCAGCACAGACACTAGCATCATAGAACAGGTGTTGGTCGGTTCACATCAGGTATGTGAAAGATAATGGAGATATATCCACTTACATGATCAAATGTCAGCCAGTAATATTTTTAGTTTTTAGTAGCTATTGATGAGGCAGTGGACACCATGGATATCAGTGAAGAGACATGGAAGGAGAAAGTAGTGTGCAAATTTTGATGGAGCTGCAGCGATAGATAGGCGAAAAAACAAGGAGTAGCTGGGAGACTGAAACAGCGGATACCCCACATCATAACAATTCACTGTGTAGCACACAAATTAGTACTAGCAGTACTTGATAGTGTGAAAGGCTGTGAGTACCTGGTCAAGTTTGAGGATACACTGAAAAACATCTTTAAGATGTTCTTCTATTCCCCAATGAAGCAAAGAGGACTGAAAGAAATAAGTGAACATTTTAACGAGAAAGTGGCTTATTTCAGTGGCCTTGAAAAACACACAGTGGCTGCCAGGCAGGCCGAGATGTCTAAGGGCTGTGGAAAAAAAATACACTCCCACTGTTGTACATATGGAGAATATGGCAGGAGGAGATGATGTTAAATCAGAGAAGGCTGTCAAAGCAAAATGGGTTGGTGCAGGAGATGAAGACCAAGAAATCTGTTTGCTTCCTACATTTCATATTGAAGTACAGTACCATCTTATCCAAGTGTAGTACTGATTTTCAGTATGACAATTTAGACTTCATGCAAACAAATCGGTTAGTGGAGAACACTACATAATGCTTATTCAGCCTGAGAACAAATCCAGGAGAGTACCAGAAAGCCTTAGAAACAAAGTTCACAGTGAAAGATGATGGTAGCATGTGCTGCTGTGGTACTCTGTCTGTACTCTCTGTTTTTCTAGCAGGTTGTTGGCTTTTGTGAACAAAGTCACCCTTGGTGCAGAGTTTCAGAAGATTATGGACCACACAGTTAAGTACATGGACAGCAGATTTAAAAATCTGTCTGAAAAACTTGTTTCAGAGTTTTTGACCCTTCCACTCTTCCCCACCCTAGAGAAGAACTGTCAAATTATGGAAATAAACAGGTGGATTATCTTTTCACACATTTTGCCAGTTTGCTAAATGCAGAAGAAAAGGAGAAAATTTCACAAGAATGGACAAATCTAAAAATGTGGTTTTCAGAGCATGGAATTATCAAGCTAGATTATTTGGACAGAGGTCTTCTCACTGAGAATCCAGAATACCTCTTATACCTCTTATCTTGTTACTGGTAAAATTAATGTGGGCACTTAGTCCATCTACAGCCATCGGTGAGAGAGGATTTTCTTGCATGAACCGAGTGAAAACATTATACGGTACCTTTCTACAGTCTGAAGCACTGAATGACATCATGCATCTCTCCATAAATGGGAAATCATTTGAAATTTATTACCCTGACAAGGCAATTAGTTCCTGGATATTTTCTGTAAAAGTTTCAAGAGACCTGGAACATAACATCCCAGCAAGATCAAAAACAAGAGAAGCAGAGAAATTTATAATTCATTCATTCAGTAAGGCTTTTATGGAATGGTAGCCAGGAAAAAGACCTTTCCATTCAAAATGAACATAGCAGCATTACCTAGGTATGCAAAGTTGTTCTTGAACAAACCAAAAGATATCCAGAGCAATATTTTCTGAACAAACAAGACCAAGGTGGAGTATCTTCTGAACAAACAAAATCAAGGTGGAGTTGTTTGCTCATTATGCACATGCAATGTTTGATGAAAACCCAGCACAGCATATCAGCAGTGGGACCTTATACTAACTATTAAACATAGTGGTGGAGGATTGATCATTTGGGATTAATTTCTAGACACAGGTTTGGACACTGGTCATTGGGTCCACTATGAACATCTCTTCTTACCAAAATATTATAAAGGAATATGTGAAGCTGTCTATCCTGAAACCTAAAACAGTGACTTAAATTGTGCAACAGGACAGTGATCCTATGCACACCAGCAAATCTACAAGTGAATGACTGGAAAAAATGGAATCCAGGTTTTGGACTTACCAAGTTAAAGTTCAGACCTCGTCCCTATTGAGATGCTGTGTTGTTTATGCAACATTGGAAAATCTGATGCATAGTTGTCGAGCCTGGTAACAACTTTTAAAAATAAATGTTGAACTCCATAATAATAGAGACTAAAGAACTCCTACAAGAAATATTACTTCAACTTACCACTGTTTAAAGTGGTTCTACATTCTATACAGTCATTAGATATTTTTACTTTTCCCTTTTGATTTTTACAAGTTAACAAGTTTAACTCAGTCATGTTCAGTGCAAAAGAAAGTATATGTTTTTGTCACCTAAGTTTAGATTTATCTACTTGGTCATTAACTGAATAAACAAGTGCTTGGTGTTTCGTGAAGTATTTACTGTAATCATTTTTTGGAAAATAATTAAGCTTTACTATAAAATTAAAGGAAATTTTTGATATTTTTCAAGTGAAGCTTATTTCTTCACAATCATGGACTATATAAGTTTTCCTCATTAAACTGCCTTGCAAAGTGAAGCATATTTTGTAAATTTAAAAACAGGGATTCCGGTCCCTTTGTAAAGAAAAGCTTTAAAATTCTAAGTAGTAAAAGATTCAATTTAAGACAACATGCCTTCTGTGTTACTAAGTTATGATTGGAACAACAAAAGTAAACTGAAAATAAATCATTTTATTAGAGATTCTTGGTCCTACTTTTTTGAGGTTATGGTACATTTCTTGCTCATTTAACTGCAAGCAGCAGCCATGGTGTGTGGAGTTATAACAACCCAATGCTGGACCCAGCCCATTACATTCTGTGTTGTTATTTTACATAGCTTATGAAGAGAGATGTACGCCCAGTGGCAGCACAGTGAAAAGAGCACATAGGAGTTTCATTGACTTTGTACACATAACAATACATGTGAACTGAACTGATTTCATTGCATTGTATTTTTTATATAAAAGCTTTATATTTTTGAAAGAGCTATGCCAACTTTTTCTGTGGTGTATCTAGTACATGTAAGAAAAAAAACAACTCAGGAAATGAAAAAGGCATAGTATGTGATTGTGCAGATTGAAACACTAGTCATATCAATCAATCTGTAAATACACAGGGTGAAAATGCAAACTCCATGTAGAACCTGACACTGTAATTTCAGCTCTGTGTTACCTCCCTGCCTATGCTAAAACCTCTTTACTGAACTTACTAAACTTAAGCCTCATTAAACTTAGGAGAATTAACATGGTAGAGTGACCTGTATGTGTGTGTATGTGTTCACCTTGCAATGGTGTTCTGATATTGTTCCTGTCTTATGCCCATTGATTGTTGGGATAACTGCCCTGTGACCCTGTCCTGAATAATTGAGGCAGGAAGATAGATGAGTTGGATGTATTTATTATTATTGTGCCTATATTGGAGAAAAATATATGAATAGATTATTGGATGGAAGATATTAAGGATAGGAGTTGATAATATTTTGTGGCGGCAAGGTGGTGCACTAGTAGTACTACTGTCTCACAGGGAAGGAGACTGAGTTCACCTCCCTTAGTCCAAACACATGCAGGTTAGGTATATTGGCACAACTAAAGAGGCCCTAGTGAGTGAGTGTGCGTGTCCGCCCTGTGATGGACTGGTGCTGCCATAGGCTCCAGGGGCCTTGCGACCCTGATCTGAATAAGCGGGTTAGGAAGATGTATGGATGTATGCATATAACATCTTTTCAGCTTTTGTCGCTTGATTACATGTTACGTGCCTGCTCAATATTCTCTTTCACTAAGCACACACATGTAATTACAATCTAGCAGCAGCAGCAGCAGGCAGTATCTTTGTGAATAAAGAAATAAGCTTCTGTGTAGTGAAAACATGAGCAATTGTAAGTACAGTATACTTTGTGCAGTTATTATTGTGTAGTTGTCCACAGAACAGAGACAGCAATTCACATTTGGGTGTCAACATTTAATGTCAATAATGGCAGTTGGCGCTGACATTGAGATAAACCTAGACCACCGGAGCTAAAAGCGTATTGCCAAGGAAGACAAACAGGGTAGTTGGTGAAATGAAGTGCACAGCCCGCCTCCTTCTAAAATGGCTGAATATCACAACAGTGGTTTGCCTTTTGCTTTTTCATCACCTTAAAACAACATGGGTATGCTGTTTTGCAATATGTGTATAATATCAAGAGGAGTATTGGTACTCTATAAAATTTTAGGTTTCAGAAATAGAAGTATTCAGTAAGATTTAAGACTTTTTTTATAATTGGATCCAGGTATCCTTCACTTTGATTTTAAAACACAAGAGCAGGCAGGTTATTTAAAAAAAATCTATAAAATATGCTTAACTTTAGAACAAACTTTCATGGGGCAAACTAATATATACAATGATTGTGAAGAAATAAATTCAACTTGAAAATACTGAAGTTACACTCTAAGCAACAGCAAAAATAAATGTATTCATTTAAAATGAAGAAAAAATGTAATCATTTTATATCAAACTAGTCATTAAGCCCGTTACAATAACGGGTGCTAGAACAGTAGTGCATAAACATTAGTAGGAACAATCTATATTAAATGCCAAGGGACATTGACCTCATTCTTTTTGTTGGTCGTTGTTGTCTTTGTCTTTCAGCCTTTCTGTTGTTGATGTTTACTTGCTGAGCTGACCGTTCTTCGTGGGCTGCCGCCATGTATTGTGTGTCTTTAATTTTCTGTGACAGTAATACTGTCTTGTACGTCTGCTGGCTTGTACGTCTGTAATATACCTTTTATTTTCTCTGGCGATAATACAGGCATGCGGGTCGGTAATATGCCTTTAATTTTCTCTGACAGTAATACTGGCTTGTATGTGGCTGTAATATGCGTCACTGTATTGTGTACCTTTAATTTCCTCTCGCAGTAATAATGGTTTGTATTTCTGTAAAACGCCTGTAACTTTCTCTGACAGTAATATTATAATAATATAGTGCCCCGCGCATGCGCACTTCACCAGAAGACACACACACACGGACACCTGGACGCACACAGGGATTTTATTAAAGAGGATGGGTTAAGCAGTTTATTCTATTTTTTGCTGCTACAAATGATTAAGTTAATTTACAACTTTTTATGTATAATGTATGATCTGTAATCTAACATCAAAAGCATAGTTAGCTGAAAGAATGAGAGTCTATTTCAAGTAAAAAATAGTTATCTTTCACTATGTTAATAAACATTAAAGTGTATGTATTTAAAATGTTGATTTTAGCATTGTTGTATACACTATAACAGAGCTAACCTGAAAACCTTGTTGAAAAGCTGTAGAGGAGTAATTATAATACACTACATAGTGAATACTCTACAAGGCAGGAAAACTGTGGCTCCAGAGTGTGTGTGTATGTGTGTGTTTGAATACCTGAGAGTGCTGTGTGTCATTTTTTCGGTTTAAATACATGTGTTCTAAATGTATTTTTCACTACCATATTCAGCATATACTGTGCTTTATTTGTTTGTGTGAAATTCTAACAACCATTTTTTTTCCTTTCAGACTAATTATTTAATTTCACAATTGCACTCCAGTGGAATGTTAAAAAGTGTTATTATATTTTACTAAAAATCAAGCAATCGGATTCTCTTTTCAGGTTGCAACATGTTTAGTCAAAACTAGAAATGTTATGCCTTTCAGATGGAATTCAAAGACCCACTAATCTTTTAATGCTACTATGAGAAATAAGTAGATTAGTAAATAAGTATAATTTTATTGAGGTAGGTTGCGGTTCAGGTTTATTACTTCTTGTATAAAGATGGGCAAATATGACTAATTAATTAGAAATCATTCAGTTAAATTATGCATACTTCATTCTCCTTACATTTATTCATTTGCTCCATTTTGAACTTGGGTGTTACTAAAGATTACTGACTCAAAAAACCTGACATTCATTTCCCTATTTTTATCCATGATGGTCAGTCACACCTGCACTTACTATGCCAAGCATACTATTCCCTGCTCTGCTTTGTTCTGCTCTTTATACTGTTGCATATTTCCAGACAGTGTGTCATGTGTATGCTTTAATTAACTTTGTAGAATGCTTGTAGACAAGATTAGCCAAGTTTCGAAAACTGTGAAATGCCTGTTCAGGAGCAAAGAATGTCTACACTCAAAATGGATTTTGTTTTTCATCTGTTATCTCCATAGCATGATGAATAGTCAGTTTCTTTCAAAGAATAAAAGCAGGTGCAGATGTGAACTATACATAAACACAGCATCCTATCGTGCCCTCATTTTGAAAATGACCCATCCCAGTTTGCCAGTGCAGAAGTACTGTCTCAGCAGCATTACAGAGGAACATTAACCAAACCACTTCAACAATATACCATTTAAGAATCAGATTTTTTTCATCAATATTCCACAAAATTTCTCATCTTCAGAAATCCTCCATGATATTGCTGTTGTGGGGTTACAATCACTGGTTGTAGGAGCTCCTCAAAGTTATGTTTCCCAGAAATGTTGACATTTAAATTGAAAAATGTTTCCTACCTTTGCTGAATATATGAGGCTGGGCATTGTTGGGCATCAGGAGGTACCCAGGACCCACTGCACCAGCATAGGATCTGACAATGGGTTCAAGGATTTCATCCCAATACCTAACGTAAGTCAAGGTGCCGTTGTCTAGCCTGTAGAGGTCTGTGTATCCCTCCATGGATATACCTCCCCAGACCATCACTGACCCACCACCAAACCAGTCATGTTACAGGCAGCAAAACTTTCTGCATGGCTTCTCCAGACCCTTTCACATCTGTCACATGTGCTCAGGGTGAACCTGCTCTCATCTGTGAAAAGCACAGGGTGCCAGTGGTGGACATGCCAATTCTGGTATTCTATGGCAAATGCCAATCGAGTTCCATGGTGCCGGGCAGTGAGCATAGGGCCCACTAGAGGACGTCGGGCCCTCAGGCCACCCTCATGAAGTCTGTTTCTGATTGTTTGGTCAGAGACATTCACACCAGTGGCCTGCTGGAAGTCATTTTGTAGGGATCTGGCAGTGCTCATCCTCTTCCTTCTTGCCCAAAGGAACAGATACCAGTCCTGTTGATGGGTTTAAGGACCTTCTACGACCCTGTCCAGCTCTCCTAGAGTAACTGCCTGTCTTCTGGAATCTCCTCCATGCCCTTAAGACTGTGCTGGGAGACACAGCAAACCTTCTGGCAATGGCACGTATTGATGTGCCATCCTGGAGAAGGTGGACTACCTGTGCAACCCCTGTAGGATCCAGGTATCACCTCATGCTACCAGTAGTGACACTGACCATAGTCTAATGCAAAACTAGTGAAAAAACAGTCAGAAAAGATGAGAAGGGAAAAATGTCAGTAGCCTCCACCTGTTAAACTATTCCTGTTTTGGGGGTTGTCTCATTGTTGCCCCTCTGGTGCACATGTTGTTAATTTCATTAACACCAAAGCAGCTGAAACTGATTAACAACCCCCTCTGCTACTTAACTGACCATATCAATATCCCAGAGGTTTCATTGACTTGATGCTATACTCTGATTAAAAGTGTTCCTTTCATTTTTTGTGCGAGTACTATATATACAGACAAAGAACAGTAGCAAACAATACAACACATAAATGGCTTTTAAAAGTTTAAAAATGTTACAGTTTCATGTTTCAGCTACTTGGAATGAAAGAGTTGTCAGCTAATTATAAAGTTTTTAGTTCCTGCATATTGACAACAGTGTTGATTTGTTTATGGTTTGTTGGCACACAGATCATTTGTGTGTGAGAGATGCTACACTGAATTTTCATTATGAAAATAGGATGAGAAATTTATAAGTAAAGACTTTTCCTTAACTCAAATTTTCCCTTCTGTCAGCTGGCTTTATCCTAACTACTAATTTAAAATCAATAGTTCTGCCAATAAAAGCAGGTGTAATTATGGTTTGGTTCCTGTTGACTCGAGGAATCTTTGTCCAAATTCCTTCAGTGTTGACTACCTCCAGCACATGTGGATGTTCAGATCTCTTTTTCATTCTTTGTTCAGATGCTCTTATCCTTCTTTGCTTTGGTTGCTTGTAGTTGCAGGTAGTTCTGCAGCTTGTTTTTGAGGTTTCACACATTATGATCCCCTTTTTCTTGTTTAAAACTAGTTGCTGGTAGTCTGTGATCAGTCAGCTCCCCATTCAGCAAGATGAAAATGATTTGTAGGGTCCCTTTTGTTGGAGCACTTTGCTGTTCTTTAGCAAGAAGTTGGACTAAATAAGGGACGCATGTCAAACTCCAAAATGTCGAGAATAAAGTCAACATGTCGTCACACTATTACATAGTACCCAGGTACATTACACAGTATTAAAAAAAAAATAAAACAAGTACAACTTGGCTTGCAGTATTATCCAGTAGTATAGAAACAGTATTCACACATTTGAACATAATGGTCCACATCCGACCTTTTAAAACCAAAGTATCTCCAGACAACAGACATGGCTCCTTTTTTCAGCAAACGTTCTTCTGTGTCATCATGTTCAACTGTATCGTCTGCTTCAGTTTCAGAATGTTCTCTGTCCATTTTCACCGTTCAATACCTTCACTAACGCATATACTCTGTTGCATGCCTGTTTAGCGGTGCAGCAGTGAAAAAGGTCCCCCCTTAAACAGTTTCCTGCTGCGCCACGTTCTGAACGTTGCTTAGGCTATTTAAACCAGTGTTGCGGTATAAGAAAAATCTATATCATAACAAAAATAAAAAACGTTGTTTGGTATGAACCGGTATACCGTCCAGCACTACTGGAATGCTCAAATTGGATAAGTCGGGTATAGAAAATAGATGGATGGATAAAGTAATTGGCTTATTAGAAGCAATTAATAATTTGTTTGTTATTTTTTGAATACCGTATTTTTCGCACCATAAGACGCACTTTTTTTTCCCCAAAAGAAGGTTGGAAATGTCTGTGCGTCTTATGGAGCGAATATTGCGTCACAGACCATGATGTGTATTACCTGACAAAAGTCGACATCCAGGGGTAGAGGGTGACAAAACTCACTGTTACGTTACAGGCATTCCCTCTGTGCTTGGAGGAATGTTAGACTCATTGACTCGGCATCTAATCCTTGTGTGTGCGTGAGTTGCGAAATGTAAACAAATGTAAACAAAGGCAAGATGGCTTCGACATCTCACGAGGGAGCGAAGCGAGTGCAGAAAACAAAATACTCGGCAGACAATGTTTTGCGCATTATCACTGAGTCGGACTCTGATTTTTCAGAATCTGTTTTTGTTGAGAGTGCTCAGGAGATCGAACAAGAGAGTGAGGAACTGGCATCAGCTGATCGGGACACCAGCCGATGCCACCCCAACTAAGCATATTCATGCAGCCGATGCACCTATGGCATGGTTCGTGTGGGAGGAATACCTAGACATTGATCCGTGGGAGCCAAACTGGCTACCAGACTTCACAAGACAGTATGGCTTGCTGTTGGACTCGACAGATTACCGGCCGCTGGACTACTTCAGGCTGTTCTTTCCTGAAGCTGCCTTTCAGCTACTGTCAGACGAGACAAACAGGTGTGCAGAGCAATTTTTTGAATCGAGGGCTGTGCTTGCACCACATTCTCGTTTTTCAAACTGGAAACCCACAGCAAAACACGAGATGAAGGGCTTTGTGGCATTACAAATATAGATGGGACTAGACTGGCGATATAACTTCAGGGAGCATTGGTCCAAACGTGCTTTGTCCCCTGGTGGCTTTGGACAGGTTATGCCACGTGATGATAGGTACGTGCTCCTGCAACGTGATTGTGAGCAACTGAGCTTCATAAATTCTGACACTAGCGATGAGGAGTTCTTGGGGTTTCCATAAAACTAGAAGAGTGCTTGAACCTTAAAGTCTCTCCTTATTTGTTAATGACAGTGATGATGTTTCTTAATACCGCTGTTGAATTTACATGGTTGAAATATTATTCTGCTATATTTTATTAAACATAATAGTACACCATTTGGTTCAGAATATTTTTTTTCTTGTTTTCCTCCTCTAAACCTAGGTGCATCTTATGGTGCAAAAAATACGGTAATTATTTTTCAGTTGATACCAGGGAGTACTGTGAGGAACTTGAAAATCACATTAAGCTTATGAGGAAATATTCAGAAAATGAATTAACGAAGTTAGCTGTTCAAATGCAGGCAAATGATGTGCTGTAATCCAGTCTTTGTGACCAAATATACTTTTCCATGTTTGCCAGATGTGGGCCTCTTTGGTTGAAAGTGGGTATAGTTAGACTTGAAATGGAGGCCAATGTAATGTGTTGTATATGTTAGACATGTATCTGTCTACAGTGACATTCTGTGACTTTGTATAATGTCAAGTCATCTTGATGTTTTATAAACTATGGTCTGCTGACACAGACAGACACCAGGACACAAGTTCAAAGTACAACACACTTTAATTCGGTGGGGGAGGCAGTTTCCTTTCGCTCCCCACAGCAGCACAGTACAATAAGCACCAGTAAAGCACAAAGAAACAGTATTTTCTTTTCTTCTTCTCTCTGTCTCTCTCTCTCTACCTCCACTCTTTCTCCGATAAGCATCATCTGTCATCCTCCCGATTCTGGCTCCTGGAGTAGTAGCAGCTGGCTCCTTTTATAGAGCACCTGGTAGTGATCCAGGTGTCCCATGATCTTTTTCCAGCAGCACTTCCAGTTGTGGTGGCTTTCCTGCCATAAAGAGCTCTGAAGTTTCCACAGCTACCCCTGGTGGTATCCACAGAACCCAACAGGGATACAGCAGATTCCAGCTCCTAGCATGCCCTGTGGGACTCCATGGAACCACAGCAACCCGGGATAGGGGGAGTGCCCTCTAGGGTTCTGGGAGAGATAATGCCCTACCCACACTGTCTCCCCCAGTTCTTCCATCCAGCTGGTGTTCTGGCCAGGTACGCACCAAAACATAAGATTAATTAATTTGTGCAAAATACTTTTAGACCATTGGCCTTTTAACTTCTTAGGGGTTAAGGTGAGCTTTCTGAACCTTTTTTAGTATAGTTTGTGTAGTAGTCTTTCTATTGTTAATGTGTACACTGCCTACTCTGTTACATAACCTGGCATATTCTCATTCCCACTTAATTCAATTCAGGGTTATGGGGGGCTTGAGCCTATCACCAGTCCATTGCAGGACCTACTCATGTATGCACCCACTCATTATGCGTCCAAATTAAAGTTTTCAGTTCATTTAAACTTCATGGTGTTGGCTTCTTGGTTGAAAAACTGGAGTACCTGGAGGAAAACCAGTGCAGACCTAGGGAAGATGATAATATGCCACACGGAAAACAACTGGGATGGGATTCAAACCCAGGACAATGGGTACATGAACCAGTAGCACTAACTACTGCACTGCTGTTCAATCCTGTGTACTGTGTTTTCACTGAAAAATAAAAAAAAATGTGTGCAGCATTTATGACAGTGTACTAATTACTATACTGGACTGCATATCTGATGTAGAAAATATAACCTACTAATGATCCTTCTCTTCACCTTATTTTTAACATCCTTCATCATACCTTTAACCTTCATTATTCATCCTTACTTAATAACACATTTGTGTAGGCCTGTGATCCTGCCCCACCACATTGTAGGTAAAATTGTTTTTTCAGCAGCAAGCCCAGAGAGGGAGTATATTTTTATGTGTATGTGACTCATTCATTTTTTCCTTTTATAAATATTCCTATGTGGGTAACATGATATGCATACAAAAAATAACCAATACTTTTAGTGAAAAAACATTTCTGTAAGTACAGGTGTGCTAGTGCCAGTTTGCAAACATGCCTATCAGTGGTGCACCCTATTTCTGGAATGTTTCTGCTACTATCCATACTAGAGGTAGTAGATTAATGATGCATTTCTCATTTTGTTTTGTATTCCATGAAGGTATACTATTAGAAAAATGTTTTGAATTATGTAGTATTACTATATGTAATACTGATGATATAAAATCCACTGTGTTTGTGTTTAAGTTAAGTGCTTGATGTGGCACAACCTTGTTTCATGTATATGTGCTATTTGGTACAGAGTTCTCATGCTTACAATCATCACATGTCATGATGGGTTGCATCTTTGCTGTCATCTTTCCTGTTCAATATACAGTATATATACCTGAATGCACAAAGCATCAGAGGCATATTGAAGCAGGTTATGTAATAGGTAGCCTTGGCAGCAAATGTCAGCAAAATGGTAATGTTAAATTGGGAAGACAGCATCTTAACCATGCTCTGCTAATTCAAAACATGTTAAATGAGGAGAGGCCATGATCGACAGTCTTCTCAATTCCCCAAAACTTGCTCATCTATATATTGTTTTGTCTTGCTGCATTTGATGATACAGAAAGCTGAGCTGAAATTATATGATTTTAAGAATCTACTTCCTCTCGCTTGAAAGCCTAAGCCATTCTCTAACTTAATTGGGGCAGGTTGATGCATAAGAATACAGAGAAGTGCCAACAGAGGCAGTTTGTTGCCTGGAATATATTCAGCAGCTTTAAATTGCTACTGTTCTGCATATATGGGCTGAGTAAACCTAAACATTTATGGAGAGAATTTCAGATTTCTTATTCCCTATGCTAAAACTCACTCCCTACTTCCCTCTGTGATTTAATATTTAAGGAGTTATACTATAGTTTAGGTGCCCCAGTAGTTGAAATGATTGAGCTGGGGTAAATATTTTAGAACAGTCAGCATTATATAAAGCTATTGATTCTTTGAGATACAATTTTAAAAACGGTTTATATTTTAGTTGCCATAAAAATTGCACACTTACTGTAGTTTTGCTAAATTAGATTTTTTTGTGTTCTCCCATGTTTGATAATTCCTATGTGATTTTTTTTTTTAATGTTGTTACAATTATGCAACCATTATTTGTGTGTTCTTGGTATTAATCTAGGTGGGGAGAGATGTAAGGTGAACAGTTTGCTTTTATGATCTTGAATCATGGAAATTCAGTAAATGAATAACTCTGAGATTCTAGTTAATTTCTATTCCAATGCTAAACAAATCTCTTCATTTTTTCTGGGCTTTGTTAAACAGGTCTAGAACTCCTCTCGAAAAAGTGACACAGCTTATCCAGATGCCCACTATCCAAAAGATCAGTTTTTACAAATAATAGGATTGAAAACAGATCGACTCCCACCCCTGAGAAAGAGAGCATGGCCAATGGGGTGAACCTTAAAGCTTGTAAACATACCTAGATTGATTAGTTTAATAGGGCAATAGAGATGAATGGAGAAGAGAACAAAAATGTGGAGAGAATTGCTTCCTCTGTGCTTTAAGAGCTTATTCTAAAATATTATTGATTAGATCCTGCCAGGTTTTGAAAAAGTTCTGTACAGATCCTCTAACTGAGAATTTAATTTTTTCCAATTCCAAATAGTATAAAACATCGGTTTCCCACTGACTTAAAAGAGGAGAATTAGGATTCTTCCAGTTTAGCAAAATAAGTCTACATGCCAAAAGTGTAGTGAATGCAATCAGTTTGTTTGTCCTTCTCCACTTTAAACCCATCTGGAAGAACACCAAACACACGCTGTTAATTGGTTAGGAGGGATTGTGACACGAAGGCTGTCCGAGAGGCACTTAAAAATTTTGGTCCAAAATGATGTTAATTTGGTGCAGGCCCAAAACATGTGACCCAGTGGGGCTGGGACTTGATTGCAGCATTCGCAGTTTGGATCTTGCCCTGGAAACATTTTTGGACAGTTTTAAGTGAGACAGATGTGTTCGATATATAATTTTGAATTGAATAATTGTATGCTTTGCGCATATGGAGGTCGAGTGAATTCTCTGTATTGCTACTTTCCACTCCTTTTCTGATATATTGATTAAGAGATCTTTTTCCCATTGTCCTCTTGGATCTTTGAAAGGGAGGGACTGTAAAATAATTTTATATGTTGCAGAGATGGTGTTTAAGTCTTCGAAATTTAGCAATATTTTTTCCGGTATGGAGGGGGGTGCAAGATGAGGAAAATCGGGCAGGTTTTGTTAAGTTAAGTTCCTAATTTGAAGATAGTGAAAGAAATGTGTAGCTGGAAAGTTAAATTTGGAATGTAATTGTTCATAGGATGCAAAGATGTTGTCTATATAAAGATCTCAAAGCAATTTAATCCCAAATCTTTTCCAGATATTAAAAACTGCACATGTTTGCGAGGGTTGAAAGAGGTGGTTCTCTTGCAGGGGTGCCACAGATAAAAGATTTTCTATCTTAAAATACTTTCTACATTGGTTCCATGTCCTGAGTGAGTGGAGCACAATTGGGTTATTAGTATATTGGCGATAACTTGCATTTATTGGGGCACAAAGCAGGGAATATAAAGAAGTATTGCAGGATTTTACTTCTATTGTGGACCAAGCCTGTGTGTGTTCATCTATTTGCGTCCAGGTTTTTATAGCTTGTATGTTTGCTGCCCAGTAATAAAACTGAAAGTTGGGTAGAGCCATGCCACCTTCTGCCTTAGGTCTTTGTAGGGTCATTCTTTGCATACGTGGATGTTATGAGTTCCAAATAAATGAGGTTATTGTTGAATCTAATTGCTTAAAAATGATTTATTGATGTATATTGAAATGTTTTGAAATAAAAAAGAAGCTTAGGAAGAATATTCATCTTAACAACGTTAATTCTTCCTGCTAGAGTGAGATGAAGGGTTGACCATCTATGCAAGTCTTGCTTAATTTTTTCCATACAGACGGCGAAATTTTGTTGATAAATAGCTTTGTGTTTACTTGTGATATTTACCCCTAGGTATTTAAACTGATCTGCAATGATAAAAGGTAGGGTGTCCAATCTAATATTGTATGCTTGAGAATTCACTGGAAAGAGTACACTTTTATTCAGATTAATTCTGAGACCAGAGATCTTTTGAAATTCTGTAAGTGCTGTTAAGACTGCAGGCACAGAATCTTGTGGGTCTGATATATACAGTACCATATCATCTGCATATAGAGAAATTTTCTGTTCCAGTCCTTCTCTGATAATCCCCTTTATCTGATAAGCATTTCGACAGTGAACTGCCAGTGGTTCAATGGCAATTGCAAATAGCAGTGGTGACAAGGGGCGTCCTTGTCTGGTACCACATTCTAGTTTAAAGTAGTCTGAACAAATGTTGTTAATACAAACCAAAGCTTCTGGATTGGTATACAGTAGTTTTATCCATGCACAAATGTTCGGGCCAAACTCAAATTTCTCTAATGTAGTGAAAAGGTATTTCCATTCAATCATGTCAAATGCTTTTTCTGCATCCAATGATAATAATTAGATTGTGTGTTGTCTTCTTTAAACTCAGTAGAATATAAGGATTTATAGTAGTCTCTAAATATGTGCATTATATTTTTATGGTCAATGATTTCATCTCCGTTTGTGTTGGTGATTACTGGGATTGCATTGCGAATTTCTTGCTTATGGATTTGTTGAGCTAAAAGTTTATTAGCTTTCTCTCCATGTTCATAGTAATGATGTCTTGATTTATAAATTAGTTGTTCAGTTTCTTTAGTTGTCAAGAGGTTGAGTTCTTAATGCAGAGCCTGCCTTTTCCTATGCAGAGCCTCGCTTGGACGCCTGGCTTGTTCTTCATCTATTCTAGTACTTTCGCTTCTTAGCTCTAATACTTTCTTGGTTTCTAATTTATTCATGTGGGAAAGGTATGACATAATCTGTCCTCTTAAGAAAGCCTTTAGAGTTTCCCAGAGTATTCCTACAGAAACCTCTGAGGATGTATTTGTCTCTAGGAAGAAACTGATTTGTTTTGATATAAATTCTGTACAGTTCTCGTCTGCTAATAGGAGCGGGTTAAGATGCCATCTGCGAAGTGAGTGTGTGGGGCATAATGACTTTAAATCCAAGATCAGAGGTGCATGGTCGGAAATAACAATAGCATTGTACTTGCAAGATTTAATCATAGGCAAGAAATTATTATCTATAAAGAAATAGTCAATTCTTGAGTAGCAATGATGTACTGATGAGTAGAACGAATATGTTCTTGAGTTTGGGTTTAGAAACCTCCAGGGGTCTGATAAGTTGTGGTCAGTTACAAACTGTTTAATTGTCTTTGCAGTGTTGTCATCCCCCCTGTAACAGGACTCCTATCTAAGAGTGGATTTAAAACACAATTAAAGTCCCCAGCCATTATAATTTTATGAGTATTCACATTGGGAATGAATGCAAATACATTTTGCATGAATTCCTTATCATCTACAGGGGTGCGGAAATCCAGCGCCCGACTCGTCCGACACGGGTAAATTGTCCGCCGGACAAGCATGTTTTTCTGTTTCAGTTGTCCGCGGACAAGTGCAATTTTCTGGAGAAAAAATATTATATGTGCTGTGCAGGGCACATTTTACCACTACTTTCACATTTTAAACATTTGGGTATGTACTTTGTGCGGAAACAGTCTACTTAGGCATGTTCTTCATGTCTCAAATTGGTCTTCAATATTGTTTACAAAATGACGGCTGATTTTTCAAAGGGGAAGCACTCTTACGGTCTTACATAAGTATTTTACCCTAATACTTACACGCTTGGAGATGCGGTCATTTTTTTCATGCCGACATTACGATGTAATCTGATGATTTTTCATTATAATCAATAACTTTTATATATTACCAGTAACGGCGTACTGCACGATAACATGCAGTGAATAAATACACTTGACTTGAGCATTCCTAGTTTTCATCCTCTTTCTCTGTACGTTTAGCATACATTTGCTCAGAGGTTGATGTGCTTGTTGCTTCGTGAGCAGCTCTTCTTTTCTCCACCCTAGTGGCCCGCTCCTTCTCTTATTTCGTCGGCATCTTTTTGCGTTAAAACTGATTAAGTTAGTTTTTGTGTTGCAATTACTTAGTACGTTTTCTTTAATTTTTCACTTCAACTGGCACTTAAGTCTTCAATCTGCCTCAAGAATGATTAGTGAAGGTGGTAGGGAATGAGAACGGCTCCCATATGCATGCGCCGCCCTGCTGCGCACTGCCAAGAGTTGATTCAACAATAAAATAAAATAAAAATAAAGAGTAATTCAAATCATCACCCCGAAAGCGGATAGTAGACATCACGTAGTATACTGTATGTGTACCAAATTTCAAGTCGAAAGGTGAAATGGTTTGCGAGCTACAAGTGATTTAAAATCCTGGACAGACAAACAAACAGCCACGGTAGCGTATTATAGAAGAAGATTGATAAAATTCATTGTTTCTACATAAAAATGCAGTCATTTTACTTACAATACAATTGTTTTCACCACATAACAAAGCTTGTTAGGCAGTTAATCTTTCCTGAAATTTGCGATTTCGTGTAGGTTGTGATATATTGAGGAGTTAAGAAATTTATTCCGTGACGACATCAATTTTGATGAGTTGTCAATAGATCGTTTTTGATTAGCGAATATTTCATATAAAACAAGTTGGTTTCGCGCTGTCAGTTTATTAAAAATAAAGAAGAAAACATTCTAACGGTTTCCAAAGGTTATGAAATATCTATAAAAATCTTCACTGTAACTGTAGTATGTGAAACAGAACTAGTGTAGCTATAATGAAGGTATTGTTTATTAGTGAGTTAAAATGATAAGGGAATCTTTTATAAAATGTTCTAGAGCAAGGTGGCAAAATACTACTCCCTGAAAGAACTTTTTTCAGTTTTAAAATGGAAGGCAGTTTTGGTATCAATAAAAGAGATCAGAAAAAATAAACTATTTTTCACTTTTGTTATTTGTTTATGGACAAGTGAATTTAACTGCCGGACAAGTGGATTTTCTAAGTTTACTTGTCCGTGGACAAGTAGAAAAAATTTTGATTTCCACACCCCTGATCTACATTAGGTGCATAAACATTTATCAAAATCATCTTACAGTTAAATAAGTTGCCCATGACAATCACATATGTCCCTTCAGGATCAGATGCTACATCTGATGCTATAAATGAGACTGTTCTATGTATGAGAATTCCCACACCTCTAGTTTTCTTTGTAAAGCTAGAATGGAATATTTGGCCAGTCCAGACTTTTTGCAGCTGGAACTGATCCTTGCTTAGTAAGTGGGTCTCCTGTAAAAATACTATTTTAGCTTTTAAACCTGTTGGGTGAAAGAATACTTTCTTTCTCTTTAATTCGTGATTCAGGCCTTTAACATTCCAGCTCACAAAGTTAACTGTCCCATCATGGAGACATTGATTCTGAATTTTTGATGCCATTTTATAGTCTTAACTGGAAGGGAGACAGTTTTAACTTTAATTTCCAATTTCCCCACGAGTTATTACCATGCAGCCTATTGTTACGTTGGTAGTTATAATTATAAGAATTAAAAGTATAGATTACATATAGCCTGCTCTCTTTCTCTTCCCCCCTTCTGCCTCCCCACGTGAGGCTGAATCCCACTTCACAAAGCCCGGTCCTCTGACATACATGGAGACAGAGCACGTCTAAAACAAAACAAGCCCCCACGCAGTGGTGTTTGAGTATTAAAAAGTAGAGATATCTATTACCAATAAAGTCTAAATACTATATGCCTAAAATATAATGCCTAAAATATAATCCTTAACAAACTATAAGAATAACGTATAATCTTCAGCAATCTTAAAGTATTAAGATAATAAACCCAGGGAATGGTGTTAAAAAGTGGTGTTGCATAAGCATAGTAAATCCTAATACAATAATAACAATAACAATAAACCAAGGGTATGATGTTAAACAGTCTCCTTTAGGGTAGTAAAAAAAATTAATTAATTTCTTCCACACACACGTCTATAACTGTAATTAAAACATAAACAGAAAGCGTCCAAGTAATGAAAAAGACGTATAATTATGGTATCCGTATTATTTCAAATGGATCAGACAGCATCAGACAACAGGATGCTACTCATTACTGTGTTTCAGAATAGTGTCGGGATCAGCTTTCTTAATTCCTTTTCTGCTTCCTTCTTGCTGGAGAAGACGTAGTATTGGCCTTGCACATCCACTTTCAGTTTGGCAGGATACAAGAGGCTGTATTTGATATCGGCTTGCCGTAACCGCTGTGTAATGTTGTAGAAGGCTGCACGTTTAGCAGCTGTTGCAGGAGGGAAATCAGGGAAAATACGAATGTGGTTATTTTCAAATATAATCTCTTGCTTGTGTCTGAGGAGTGCCATCACATCTAGCTTACATAGTAACCTCTCGAAGCGGATAATAAAAGACCTAGGTTTAAAGGTATTTGATCTGCGTATGTGGTAAGCTGCTGCTATATCAGTATCTGATTTAAAGTCCTCTCCAATTATTTTAGAGAATAGTTCAACTGCGAACTTCACTGGGTTTGGACTTTCACGATTCTCAGATAGACCTTCGATTCTAATATTATTCCTTCTGCATCCATCTTCCAGAGCCGCAAGTCTGTCTCCGAGTTTTTTGCATTTGGAATTCGCAGCTGTAGCTTTTCCATCACCGTTAGATGCCAGTTGTTCCGCTGTTTCAATTCGAGCTGTGAATGTCTGCTTAACGTCATCCAGCTGATCGGCAAGTTTCTTCAGTTTAGACGTATTTTCTTGAATGTGTTCCTCAATTTTTCCCAGCATACCTTTAATGGTCGCATCAAAATGATTATATAAACACATTTCCAAGTCTTTATTATCCTGCTGCAAGGCACTTATTTCTTTCTTCATATTTTTCTGGATGTCTTTCTTAAGCACACTTATGGCTGTGACTGTGGCCATGGCCAATGTTGTGATCATTTTCTTCATTTCGGACAAATCGCTTCAGATTTCGTGCTATGCGGGTGTAGTAGCAACCACGGTTGTAGCCGATGCTCCGGGCTCGCGAGTAGTAGATGAAAGCACGGACTGCAAGGACGTTCCTAGTTTCAAGTGATCTTCTGGAATCGGCGAGCTATCGTGACCTGCATCACTTGCACCTTCACTCCCATTTTCGCTCTCAACTGGAGATGATGCAATGGAGCGGGGTCCTGGGAAGTCTGTGCATTCGCCTGCCTGTTCCAGGTCAGTCTCTGAAAGGCCATACCTCGCACTTGGGCTTGATGTCTGTTTAGACTTGGATATAGCTTTAAGTTTCCTTTCCAGTTCTTTCTGACCCCCTTTCTTGTTACTCATGTTTATATACTGTAGTGGAAACTCCTCGGGTCGGGTAAATACAGGATACCTCAAAATAATAAGAAATACGTGAAAAAATAAAGCCGCTGCTAACGGAGCTCCGCTACAGACGTCCATCTCCCGTAACGGACGAGACCAACTCCTCTAAAAAAGCTGTTTTACTAATCCCCTACATAGTCTTCCACTCACCTCCACGTAAATATCTTTCTCTCTTGCCTTGTAGCTCAGTGGTGAACAGTTATGCCTTTAAAACCCATCCCAGAACTACTTCTTGGGCATTTTCTGGCGTCAGTTGGAAGTTTTGAAGTCTTCTGTCTAGTGTGACCTTTGGTGGCCCCAGATTTTCATTGCACTTGTGTTGTGACCATGTATATTTAAAATATCTGGTAGCCTGATAGTTTGAAAAATTTTTGAACATTTTACATTTTTATATTTTTTTTGGTGACACCATTTTTTGTTCAGCTTTGTTGGGTGGTTGTGACTATTTTGTGACAATCTTTATGTGGCCACTGCCATGTTATTTGTGATTACTGTGTCCGTTATGTATCCCAAAACATGGTATATTTTTAACCAATCTTTGAGTAATGTGTTTAAGAGTAACATACGTTATGTGATATAATAATAACAATAATAATAATTTATTGAGCGCCTTTCACAAACCCAAGGTTGCTTTACATACAGGGTAAAAAAAAAATTACACAGATAACAAAAGTTCATAGAAGAGGAAAGTTTTCAGTTGAGATTTAAAAGTGCAGAAAGAGGAGCAATCTCGGAGAAACTGAGGAAGAGAGTTCCAGAGTTGAGGGGCTATAGCACTGAAGGACCTGCCTCCCAGGGTAGAGAGTCTGGTGTGTGGGACAGTAAGGAGATTACGGCTCGAGGACCTGAGAGAGCGACATGGAGTGTAAGGAGCTAGTAGCTGAGTGAGGTAGAGGGGGGCAAGGTTATGTACGGCTTTGAAGGTGAGAAGCAGAATCTTGAATTTAATCCTTGATGGAACCGGTAACCAGTGAAGCTGGGAGAGAACAGGGGAGATGTGAGCAAAACGCTTTGTGTGGGTGAGGACACTGGCTGCAGAGTTAAGAACATACTGTAGCTTCTGTATAGATTTTGCAGGGAGGCCAATGAAGAGGGAATTACAGTAATCAATACGAGACATTATGAAACAATGAACCAGAGTTTGAGCATCATTAAAGGACAGAAATGGAGGGAGGCGGGCAATGTTACGGAGATGATAGAATGAAATTATGGAAAGAGACCTAATGTGTAACTCAAAGTTAAGTGATGAATCAAACAAAACACAAGATTTCTGACAACAGGGGCAGGTTTTACAAGTGTACCATCAACAGAAACAGAAAAATTGGATGCCTTAGAAAGTTGGGATTTTGGACCTACCAGTAACACTTCAGTTTTATTGGCATTAAGTTTCAGAAAGTTATTTTCCATCCATAGCTTAAGATCAGTGATGCAGTTAGTGAGTGTGCTGGGAGGTGAATTTGTAGGGGAGTCTGTACTAAGATATAACTGTATATCGTCTGCATAACAGTGGAAGTTAAGGCTATGTCTGCGAAAACCACGCAACACAGGTAAGGGGGAGGATTTATATCGGCCAAGTGTGACAAACTGTTGCCTATTAGAGAGATATGATGTGAGCCATTGAAGGGCTAAGCCAGATATGCCTACAACAGAGAGACGTGACAGGAGGATTTCATGATTAACAAATGCTGCACTTAAGTCAAGAAGGAGGAGAACATTAACGGCTCATTTATACTTAATGCTCAGAACGCATACGTGCCTGCATCATGGCTGCCACACGTTCCCAGCGTTCATTTGATGCGTCCTCTGAGCAGGTCCTCAGAAATTAACGTGACGCATGCGTGAGTTGCAGTACCAGCAAAAAGTCGGGGGGCGCAGTGTGCTAAAAGTTGGAATGTGACGTCAGACTCTCTGGTTATTACTATCTACATGTGACAGAAGGCCGCTTTGAGGATCCTACGAGATCAGTGTGCGCGCTTCGAAGTTTGATGAATGGTTCGAAGTGGTGAAGTAAAATGCTGACATACAGATGCATTCGTGGTGCTTTTATATTCAAGTGTTGCATATTCCCGATCGTAAGGACACAATACATTTTAAAAGGCTCACATACCGTCTTCTGTGCCGTCTTTTTGTCTAGGACTTCCTCCGGTACTGACAGCAGTGGCAAACAGCAATAGATTGCCACACTGAGCACATTAAATGTATGATATTCCAACTCTTTCCACATTTAGAATCCTTAGATTTATACATGATGAAATGAATTGAAGTATGTATGTTACAGTTTACAGATAAATCGGTAATTTCGTTTAAATAATGAATACTGTTAATAATTACACACATGCGGGTGACACGGTGGCTGGAGTGTTAGCGCTGCTGTCTTGCAGGGTGTCACGTCGCTGATATTCCCTGCCTGGAGTTTACATGTTTTCCTGCTGGGTTTCAACAGTGTGCTCCAGTATCCTTGCAAAGATATGCAGATTTGGTTACACTACAATGACGCCAGTGTGTATGTGTGTGCTTGTATTCACCTTGCGATGAGCTGATGCCTCATCCAGGGATTGTTTCAGCCACGTGCCCAATGCTAGCTGAAATGGACAAATCCCTGGACTGATGGATTTAATCATTAAACATCGGAGATATTGCGGTAAGGTGTCATCGGAGTTTAATGGCTGTTCCAGGCAATTCACAACACCAAAGCCGAACCTGTTCTCCCCGTGATAATATCTTGCACTGCCACCTGGTGGATTCCTCCAGATTTACGTAAAGAACGTGCACAAGTATAAACAGTACAACGCTTGCGTAGCAGGAGCGTCCGCTGCAGCATGCATCGCGTCACGTGAAGTATAAATCCGGCCTAAGTGAACCATAGTCTGCAAACCAGAGAAGATTATTAACTACACATTAGAAGAGCTGTGCTGTGTACAAAAGACAGACTGAAAAGGCTCATAGAGTGTATTGTCTAGAAGAAAAGCATGGAGTTGTGTAGCAACTACGCGTTTCATCACCTTAGCCAAAAAAGGGAGATTAGAGATAGTAGTCAGATTACTTTTTAAACTATGGAGTAATCTAAAGCAATGCTTATTTTATTGAAAAATTTACCTATGATGTCTGGAGTGATATAGTTGTGGAGTACTGAGCATTTATTGAAAATGTTTTAACAGCTATGAGCACTCTTTAAAGAGGAAAAGTCAGTGTTTTTTATGTCTTTATAGTGAAAGTACTCATTAATGTAGATGTGAAATGATGCAGCTTTTTCCCTCATCACTAGAGAAAAACTGAATTGGAGACATCACTTATTTAGTATTGCATTTGGAGAAGAACTCGAAAACCCAAGAATAAACATGGCACATCTTAGTCGATACCACCGCATGGAGATTTTCCTGTTTTGCACAGCATCATGTAGGAAGCAGCTTTTAAAGTTCAGGTTAATTGTAAGGCATTTCTGTACAAAATTAATTCACATCAATATAGTTTAGATGTCAGTAACTTACTTCAACACAACAGAACAAATCTGGAGAAATAATAAAAAGAAATTCTTATGCACACAGTAATATTATACAGTCATCTCTCACTGTTTGTGGTAATTATGTTCCAAGACCTCCTGTGGAAAAAGTAAAATCCACAAATATTGGACAGCCTCCCACTAACCCCTACATCTACTACTTCCACAAAATATTCTCTGTAAAAATCACTCCGTTATGTAATATCAGCTGTGGCACAGTGGCTAGCTTTTGCCCTTCAACCCAAAAGCACACTTTATAAAAGTCATACTTAATAAAATTTTTAAAGAATGCCTATTAATACTTACTAAGAATTTAATTTGCATATGTAATAAAAAAAACCTTATCTAGGTTGTTGTGCAATGATTGGCATTTTTTTTTATGCTGTAGGCATCAGTGGGTGGATCTCCAGAACAAGCCAGTTCATGGGGTGTGCGTGTTCTCATGTGTCATGTGTTTGTGTGGGTTTTGGTCATTTTTTTAATGTGGTCAAATGTTATCTGACCATGTTATCTGGAGATACCCTCTTCTCAGCTTATTAATATAGCAACTATGGAGTCATTCATGCCGTATTTATGGCAGACAGACTCAAAGTAATCCTGTTTTTTTCAGAGGTCACATCTTTTCTTTATATCTGAAGGATCCCTCGCACTAGAGCTGTGAACTTGTTTAAAATACTGCAACATAGCCAACTTCGTTTTAGTTGCTTTACTGGTAAGAGCAGAGACCTAGAATTTGCATAGCACAATTGAATCAGAACTTTTTTTTCACTCCAAGTTACAAAACAGGCTAGCAGTGGTTAAGGTATATGTTGATTTGCTACCTGCATATTTTGAGGATAAAAACAACCTATTCTAGCCTGTTGTGGATAAACCTGTGCATCACTATTAGTAGTTACCAAATTTTGAAGTGATTTTGCACACCCAAAAATTTCATTTCTCTCAGTTCATGAAATAATTCTGAAGAATTCTTTTTTTTTTTTTCTTAGATGATGGGATAATAGTTTGTTTGCAATTGTTTCCTTATAGTAATGTGTGGGTTTCAGTTTTCATCAAATCAAAAGTCAGTCTATCAGGCTAGCTTGAAATTCTAAATAGGAAATTCATAATTGTCTTCATATATCTTTTGAAATGTATTATCTGGAGTCATTGCATGGCAATTGTTATGTTTTGAAAGGTGCTATTTTTGTTGCATAATATTTAAGGGAGCAATTTGATCAAACCTTGAATATAGTGTAGTCTTATAGGTGTGTTGCCAATCTGCTTACCACTGAGCTGGCTGTTTGCCCACTGACATTTAGCACTCCCCTTTTTGCTGCATAATGTTGATGATGAACTCCCCACCAAATGGCAAGACATAACTTTTATAGGAAAAATTGATGTTCAATTTTCTGTCTTTGGAGAGCATTACCAAGCTATTGTCTAGAACCTTGTTTTGTGCTTGCCCCTACCCACAATGCAATTAATATGAATTCAGTTCAGCTGATTTGATAATATGAAAAAAAAATAAACTGCATGAATTTATGCATCAATTATGCCTTATTTTAACGATTTATTATTTGATACACATTACTTCAGTTAAGTATCATTTCAAAGTCAGGGCATACTCAAGTTATGAGTACTAGCCAACCATTTTCAGATGGTTCATTATGTCAGGATAATGTGTATGGTCACAATGCACCCATCACCTCAAAGTGGCCAGTACAGTCTCTAGACTAGAACATCCTTTGGGATTTGGTTGAATGGAATTTTATCAGCATGAGTATGTGGCTGAAAAATATGTAGGAACTGCATGATTGTATACAGACACCATGGACCAAAAAACCTGCACAGGGTTAAGTAAATACCTCAAGGAATTCAGACTGCTCAAGATGAAAAAGGGGGTTCTGTGCAGTACCATATAGGTGTACTCTAGTAATGTGGCTACTAAGTGTATTTCAATCTGTGTTGCAATCTAGACCAGGTGAGCTAATATTTCTTTTCATTAATGATTATTCTGCTAAAAATGCCAATGGCTCTTTTCAAATCTCTCAATTAGATGTGTGGATGATTACAATGAGTGAGTTTATTTGCTTGAAAATCAGATTTTGTAAGCTGTCAGCTATCTTTACATTAACCCAGAATTCATGAAGTGATTTCTGTGTTGTTTATATTTATTTATTTGGCTGACATCTTTATCCAAGGTGTCTTGCAGTATTTGAGATACAATTGGTTACATTTTTTTCTTTTTCCAATTAAAGCACAGGCAGGTAAAATGACTTGCTCATGGTCACACACGTTGTCCTGGGTATGACGTTAAACTGCATCCGGCCCTGCAGGGAAATCATTGGGGTTGGTGGCAGGATTGGCACAACCGGCCACCGTAAAAAAACTTCACACAGCTCCTAGACAAGAGCAAGGACTCCTTTTTGCTCTCCGCAGGAATAGCTCTACTGCAGCCGCCCATAGGAAGGCTGCTCGCATCATGAATGGAATGGGGGAAGCCCTTGTGAGCCTCATCCCCGGAAGAGTCGAAACCATTGGAGAACCAATGGGGTCAGGTCTGTTGGGGATCGGGGATGCTTGTATGGACTGGGTGTTGGGCAAGGCCGTGGGGTCCAGAGGCTGTGGGGCATCTGTCGGTGAAGACAGATTCATGGATCTTGACTTTGCTGACGATGCTGTGATCTTTGGGGAGTCAATGGAGGCTCTGATCGGGGCTCTTGAGAGATTGAGCGAGGAGTCTGAGTGTCCGGCCTTGCGAGTGTCTTGGATAAAAACCAAGATCCAAGCCTTTAGTGACCTCTTAGGCACAGCCATCAGCAATGTGTCTGTCTGCAGAGAGAGTGTCGACCTTGTTGAGAGGTTTACTTACCTTGGCAGTGACATTCATGTCTCTGGTGACTCTTCCTATGAAGTCAGTAGACAGATTGGGAGAGCATGGGGGGTCATGAGTTTGCTGGAAAGGGGTGTGTGGCGCTCCCGATATCTATGCAAAAGGACAAAGGTCCAAGTCTTTAGAGTCCTGGTGCTTCCTGTCTTGCTATATGGTTGTGAGACATGGACACTATCCAATGACCTGAGACGAAGTTTGTACTCCTTTGGTACTGTGTCTGTCCGGAAAATCCTTGGGTACTGTTGGTTCGACTTTGTATCGAATGACCAGTTGCTCATGGACTTCCGAATGAGGCACATTACCTGCATTGTGAGGGAGCGTCAAGTTACGGCACTACGGCCATGTAGCGCAATTCCCTGAGGGTGATCCAACTCATAGGATCCTCATTGTTGAGTACTTGAGTGGCTGGACCAGGCCAAGGGGTCGCCCAGGAACACCTGGCTGCGGCAGATAGAGGATCATTTCCGGAAGGTGGGACTGAACCACATGTCTGCCTGGGGGGTTGCCAACCAGGATCCCGAGCTGTTTCGTCATGTGGTGGGTACGTCAACGCACTGTACCACTTCATGCTCCCCAACTTGAACTTGACTTGATGGTCACACAGTGTCGGTCACGGGATTTGAACCCACAACCTGATTCAGTGCTATTGAGTACTCCTGTGATCTGAGGGAGTTGTAAAATTGTATTTGATAATAACACTGGGTCAAATGTTAGATAGGTTGACGTAAATACTATGTAAATAATATTAGGTGGAAGTTGAATAGTTGTGGTGAGATGTGTTGCCCACACCTAGACATTCATGCTTGTCATAATGTGATGAGATGTGCTTGAAATGTATTTTCAAAGGTATAAAAAAATAATAATAAAGTGTTCATTGTTTGCAGTTTCCCTGTAGGCCTTCAGTCACTTGCTTGGCTGAAATTAGCACATTATGTAAGTTTAGTCATTTACTGCATTTAAATAATATTGCAACCTAACCTAAACAAAGGACTGCACGTGTGAGAAGTCATTAGGATAGTTTACATTTTAATTGAGTCTGTTTGGCTACATAAAGAGGCATTGCACTTAAAGCCCACCTTATGCTTTTTCTACCAACTCTGGGGCTCCCCTATAGATTCCCCCAGATGTGATTTGAAAGATCAGTACTTCTGCTAACAACAAATAGAGTGCTGCAATTTGCATATCTAATGCAGCTACATTAGATGGAGCAGGATTTGTATACTCATATTAGAGAGAACACTTGATCTGGGTGAGTGATGTTTAGAGTGCAGTCATATCTGGTTCAGATACTATTAGTAGATGCAAACATGGCTGTGTGTAGTGTAAACATAACTTTTGTTTTAATGTAACTAGTAGAATCTCTTGTTTCATCATATGCTGCTGTTTTCAAAGATATACTCTTAATATATCTTCAAGTTGGCTGGCTGCAGCTCGAAGCGGGGTGCCATCATCGAGAGAGACATGAAGGGAGCAAACCAAATGAACAACTTCTATAACAGGTTTGACCACCCTAACCCACTCTCACTCTCACCTGAGAGTACTGCACCCTCCACCCATCCTTCTGCTGATACCAGCATAGGAGAGACATCCCCACCCACAATTACAGCAGTGCAAGTGAGCAAAGAGCTGAGGAAACTTTGTGCCAGCAAAGCAGCGGGTCCAGATGGAGTATCGCCACGACTGCGGAAGGTCTGTGCACTGGAGCTGGGGAGTCCTCTACAGTGCATCTTCAACCTGAGCCTGGAACAGGGGAGAGTCCCGAGGCTTTGGAAAACATCTTGTATCACCCCAGTCCCAAAGGTATCACATCCTAGTGAGCTGAATGACTTCCGGCTTGTCGCTCTGACGTCACATGTGATGAAGACCATGGAGAGGCTGCTGCTTCACCACCTGAGGCCACAGGTCCAACACGCCCTCGACCCTCTGCAGTTCGCATACCAGGAGAAGGTGGGAGTGGAGGATGCTATCATCTACATGCTACACCGATCCCTCTCCCACTTGGACAGAGGCAGTGGTGCTGTAAGAATTATGTTTCTGGACTTCTCTAGCGCCTTCAACACCATCCAACCTCTGCTCCTTAGGGACAAGCTGACAGAGATGGGAGTAGATTCATACAGTACCTGGTGGCATGGATCGTGGACTATCTTACAAACAGACCTCAGTATGTGCATGTCGGGAATTGCAAGTCTGACATTGTGGTCAGCAACACAGGAGCGCCGCAGGGGACTGTACTTTCTCCGGTCCTGTTCAGCCTATATACATCGGACTTCCAATACAACTCGGAGTCCTGCCACGTGCAAAAGTTGCTGACGACACTGCTATCGTAGGCTGCATCAGGAGTGGGCAGGAGGAGGAGTATAGAAACCTCATCAAGGACTTTGTTAAATGGTGTGATTCAAACCACTTACACCTGAACACCAGCAAAACCAAGGAACTGGTGGTGAATTTTAGGAGACCCAGGCCCCTCCTGGACCCCGTGATTATCAGAGGAGACTGTGTGCAGGGGGTACAGACCTATAAATACCTGGGAGTGCAGCTGGATGATAAATTGGACTGGACTGCCAATACTGATTCTCTGTGCAAGAGAGGACAGAGCCGGCTGTACTTGCTTAGATGACTGGCGTCCTTCAACATCTACAATAAGATGCTGCAGATTTTCTATCAGATGGTTGTGGCGAGTGCCCTCTTCTACACGGTGGTGTGCTGGGGAGGCAGCATTATGAAGAAGAATGCCTCACACCTGGACAAACTGGTGAGAAAGGCAGGCTCTATTGTAGGCATGAAGCTGGACAGTTTGACGTCCGTGGCAGAGCAACAGGCGCTCAGCAGGCTCCTATCAATTATGAAGAATCCACTGCATCCACTAAACAGTGTCATCTCCAGACAGAGGAGCAGCTTCAGCAACAGACTGCTGTCACTGTCCTGCTCCACTGACAGACTGAGGAGATCGTTCCTCCCCCTAACTATGCGACTCTGCAATTCTACCCGGGGGGGTAAACGTTAACATTATTCAAAATTATTGTCTGTTTTTACCTGCATTTTTATTACTCTTTAATTTAATATTGTTTTTATATTAGTATGCTGCTGCTTGAGTATGTGAATTTCCCCTTGGGATTAATAAAGTATCTATCTATCTATCTTCTATCTAAGTTGATGCCTTGCATAAGTAAAACTTTATGATTATTGAAAAATTGCATCAAACCTAAAATATGTACAGATGACTATTAGTTTTATGTTATTAAAGATAAATCATTGGAAATAATGTGCATATGAGTGGTTATTCAAATATTTTCCAATATAAAGAGATACTTGTAGGCTTGGTATGAAATACTCTTTAGACTATTATTTGCTGACTGAATTAAACTAACATGGGTGAGCTTAATTACTCATAAGGTGAAGGAAAATAATTCCATAATAAATTATTTTAACTGTCAGGTGTTTGTATATATAGTTTTTTTAGGACTGACCATACAAATTCATGTGACAAAATTATTTAGAAAGATGTATGTTGAATGCGTAAGAACCAGCACAGCACAGAGTTAGTATTTTATCACAGTATATGGATAGACTTGTTAAAAAGTCCAATCAAGTGACACTGAGAGCTCATGTACAGAACTGAAGATTTAAATAATTTCTCTCCTTCTGATTCTTGCAAAGAATTCCATTCATCCATCCATTTTCCAACCTGCTATATCCTAACTACAGGGTCACAGGGGTCTGCTGGAGCCAATCCTAGCTAACACATGGCACAAGGCAGGAAACAAACCCCGGGCAGGGCGCCAGCCCACCGCAGCTTGCAAAGAATTGTAATTGGAAAAATTATAAAGTTGAAGAACAGCTGTGGTCATACAAGCAGGGTTGGTACACCCACTGGCAACTGTACTTGATAACAAAATGTAACTACTTTTTTCTCACATGAATCAATATTTTCTGTATATATGAATCAGTATTTTCTGTGCTGAATTCAAATATCTAATCAGACTTTTATCGCCCAAGGATTTTAAATGAACAGAATATAAATTAAATGATCTCATTTTCCACTTAAGTGTACTAGTTCAATTTAAGTCATGTCCTAATTAAACAGGCAGGTAGTTTCAAGCACTTTTTTCTTTTTCCTTACAGTGGCAATTAAAATTTATAAGAAAAGTATATTTACACTATACCTGTATATACAGTCCACGCTGGGAGCATTTCATCTAAAGGTAGAAATGTACAATGTTCTGCTGTATTTGGTCTCAGGAATATCCCTCTTAAGAATCCAGCAGTAGTCAGCAAGCATACTTAGGATCCACTTGCCTGGGTTTCGCTTTTCCAGTTCATAAATGTTCTGTTGAAACTGTTTGCCATGATTGTAGGGGATCATTTTGAGGTTTCCAGATGCAAATCCGAGAAATGAATTTTTAAAGATGTAAACATAGATGTTTACACTTTGACATCTGATCACCAGCTGGCATGGAGTTGTGCCTCAGACAGAGAGCATGCTCCTGTGCCAGCATGTCCAAATATGTTGCAGCCTACAAACGCTGTCACATCAGATCTTCTTTCATGCTCTCTGGGAAGTTATAAAATGTTCATAAACAACAAAAAAAAAAAAGTTTAATCCTGAATTAAAAAAACTGTACATCTTAGTAAGGATTTACTGTGGTATGCAAAAGCTTTGGCACCCTTGCTTAAAATATGTGTTACTGTTAAGCGAGCAGTAATCAATTTCCCCTTGAGATTAATAAAGCTATCTATCTATCTATCTGTCTGTCTGTCTGTCTGTCTGTCTGTCTGTCTGTCTGTCAGATTAACTGATAACCAAAAGGCATAAAGTTAAAGATGACACATTTGTTTAGTATTTTAAGCAAGGTTACATTCTTATATCCATCATTCACAGGTACAAAATATGAAAAAAAAATTAAAAGGATCTGAAGCAAAGGTTTGGGCACCTAACATGATCAGTACTTAGTAACACCCCTTTTAGGAAATATCACAGCTTGTAAATGCTTTTTGTAGCCAGCTAAGAGTCTTTCAGTTCTTACTTGGGGTATTTTTGCCAATTCGTCCTTGAAAAATTCTTGGGCCGTTTTGCATGCACTGCTCTTTTGAGATCTATCCACAGATTTTCAAGGATGTTTAGGTTGGTGGACTGTGAGGGACATGGCAAAACCAATATATTGTATATAATACAATGACTGCTTGGAAGAGCAAGAAAACCATGCAATGTAAAATAAATATGCTAGCTAAAGGAATAACTGCAATCCATAGTTCAAAGTAGTACAAAAAACATCAAGCACTCCTGCTAACACCAATTTACCCAGTTTAACACTCAAATTCTGATGAAATTTTTTATAAATTTTAGGGAAGTTCCATTTTACTTGATTAACTTATTTATACTCTGCTTTTCACATTTGTTTGACCAAACACAGAAACAAAGAAAAGCATAGAAGCATTCAAAGCACTTGGTAAGTGAATATACCAATGTAAAAAAAAAACCTCAGGAGCATACTGCACTCTATTTATTTATATTTGTTGCCCATATGTGCAGTTTTAGAGTATTCTGTATCATGAATGTATTCTGCTAATGCATTTTTTTAAATTTGTCACATCAGCTGCACATGTGGATAGAGATGCCAGAGTGTAAGACTACCCTAATCTGCATTCCTACTGCAGCTCATCAGTGTTGCAAGACAGGGTGTAAACTTGTGCATACCACACTTATGTCACAGACTACAGATTACCCAATAAGAAAACAACACTGAAAAGTTATTAAAAGGTTATTTTCATTTGGATGATGGGTTTTTGTAGCCTCCAATATATAGAATTGTACTTCATTAAAGCAGTTCTTTCATTCCCTGGTCTTTTTGCAGTATCCCATTTATTATTGTTTGTCTTCATTGGATCATTGAGTGTTATCGGAGGTATAATTGTAAGTATTGTTTTTGTTTTGACTTCTTGTGTATTGGATTCTTTGGTTCTCGTCTTACATTTGGCTATTTAGATTATGTCTTGGATTTGTTTGCTGATTTTAGGCATATCTTTTTAACTTCCATTTTTGCCTTTTGCTATTTTTTAAAATTTATTTTCAGATTTTTATTTTTGAAGATTCTTGTTTAGACTTTCATATCAAGCTAGAGGTTTTACAGTTATTCTCTACTGAAGGGCGTTTTCATATTATTTCTGATATTTTTGAACTCTTAAAGCCAGCTCCCAATTTTTGAGCCTTGTAGTCCAAAGCCTGCCTATGGAGTTTGGGCTGGGCTCTTATGGGCGAGATTAAATCTGGGGTAGGTTGGTGAAGGTCCTGGCCTGCTTTGAGTCATTTTTAGGAAGCCTAACATCCCTTCTTTGCCATGTTTGCATCAACTATTAACAACAAACAAGTGTTATTTTTTGGGATTTAATTACATTATCATCTGCATAGGGACATCCCCTACAAATTTGCTGCTTTCATCTCACAATTGTCTTACAAATTACTTTTGTTGTTTTGTTGCCCAATTGCTGTTAAGTAATTTATTTTTTGGCTCTCTTTATCTTGCACAGTGTTACACGAAGCTAGATGTTATTCAGGTAGTACAAAAAACCCAGCATGACCCAACCCTGGAACTGATTGAGAGGAGTCTTTAAATTAAATTATGCCAGGCTACAGTAGCTGCGGATTTTTGTTCCAACTCAGTTCCTTAATTAAAAGGTAATTACTGCTAATGAAACATTTATTGGTCTAGCAGCATTTTTGTGCTTCATTTTCTTTAACTCGCTTGTTAAGATTCCCGACCCTTAATTGCTCCTTTTAATCTAAACCTGACACATTCTCTGTTTTTAATTACATCTTCTTTTCTAAACTAGCTGCAAATTGCAATGAGATTCTAATGATGAAGGAACTAGCAGTTCACCATTTGATTTGGTCCCCTTTACACCCATATGAGTTTGTCATAAAGTGTCTGTGTTCTACTTCAATCCACAAATCATTTTGACTACATTCACATTCCATCTCCTGATCTTTTTAATAAAGTCAATCTGCCTGGCTATGCTACAGACAGGACAAATTAGTTATACATATCAGTGAAATGTATTTCCTTTGATACACCAAAATAATTATTCTGCTGATCAGATGTTGTCTTTCACAAACAGTTATAGTTTTATCCATAATGCCAGCATATATTTTCTCAGAACTTGAAATCATCAATTCTTCAAACCATTGTCACCCTGGTCCCTAATCATATTATTACTGAAATCACCTAATCCAGTTCAGGTTGAAGAACAGTGAATGTAAGGTAGGAGCTAACCCTGTATAGGCCACTAGTCCATAACACTCCTATTCACCCACTGGAAGCCAATTAAGAGGCACAACTTGAATTTCTTTGGGATGTGAAGTACCTTTTAAAAAACACAGACACCGGGAGAACATGCAAATTATTTACAGGCTGTGATTGAGCAAGAATACAAATCTGCTGCTCTGGAGGTGTGAGGCAGTAGCATTAAACAGTACACTTTTATACTTGTCAGTTATTACAGTTTCCATTGTTGACAGAGGCATGGAGGGAAACAACTCTTGATGGGACACTGGACCATATTATTAACACATAATAACTGAAATATCTAGATAAGTTGTGAAACACAGAGAGAAATATGGAATGAACACATTAAGTCAAGGGTACAGGTAAGCCTTTACATTCTATTGACTAAAATTATAATGCAATCCTAAAACTTGTGTCATTTTTGGCCAGGATTTCCTTTGTCTGATTTTCCAAAACAGAAACCTTAAACGGAGGGTCAAAATTCAGAACATTCTTCCCCTAAACTGAAACACACTTGTTTAGTGAATGAATACATGTAACCTCTATCCATCCATCCATTTTCTAACCCTCTGAATCCGAACACAGGGTCATGGGGGTCTGCTGGAGCCAATCCCAGCCAACACAGGGCGCAAGACAGGAGCCAATCCCGGGCAGGGCGCCAACCCACCACAGTGTAACCTCTGTGTTGCTCCTATATCTATGTCATTAGATTTGATGCAAGCATGTGTTCATTCACTCTTTTAACCAAGGAAATAAAATGCTAGGCCCTACACATTATGCAAATTTAGTGTACATATTACAGAAAAATGATGTCATGTGAATGAAAGACAGTACTAAAAAAAATACCAATAAACTTGTATTGTCTGGAGAAAACAAAGAAAACAATTATTCTGGTATCACTAGTTCAAGGCTGAAAGTGTAAAATGAAAAGTTAAAAGATAATCCAGTTGTTTGGAAACTGGTTTTGCAACAGGTCTTTTAACTAGACAAAGTGCTGCTTTGCGTAAGTGCAATTTTTTTATTTATTTGGATCAATTGGGATTTTTCCCATCATTAAAAATTAGAAATTGAGTAGATTATAATTTAAACAAGTTAGTAACGAGTTTAGTGCAGTATTGAAACTGCTCCTGTATATTTATTTTCTTGTAATTTTTTAAACTTGTGATGTAGACTGCCTTCTTTTAAGACATTTGAATTATGTCATATAATTTGATTAAAATTCTGTATCTGAACACAGAAACCAACACATATAAAAATAAAATGTTGGATGAATGGTTCTCATAAAGTTTATTCTTTTTACAAATAAAAGTAGCTTAGTTCTCCAGTGTTCACTGCCTGTAGATGGCAGCAGAAAATCTCCCAATTAAGAAAAAAATTCTAAATGTGTATGCCTCTTCAACATATTTTCAAAACTTGAAGATATAAATGTAACTTAAATAGCCCTATCTATTCATCCATGCATCTTTTTTGTTACCACTTAATACATTTCAGGGTTGGTGCTGCTATGTTGATGCTGCTGCTATCCATGCAAGATAGGAACCAACCTTAGGTAGTCAAAATTGTTAAATACATATGCCAGAATATTATCTTTATAAAGTCTTTCTGTTTAGTTATTGTAGTTAGTTAATTATTCAGGCATTGATATGTAGTTGCATACATGCCCAAATGATAAATTCAGTATTGAAGTAAAAGTTATTTTTTCAGAATTATGTCATACATTTGCCCTTAGAAACCTTTATTTGTATGGAATGATTACAATAAAAATTAATAAAATATATATATAAAAAAAAAAAGAAACCTGAACAATTAAGTGAGGCATTATTTATAAATTATTAAAAAAAAGCATTTCACCAATGATTTACAATGGCTGTTTATGGGCCAGCAGAACAAATGTGAAACAAAAGCATTTAAACTTAACAAATATGTCCAATTCAGAAAATGTGACTTTCCTCATATCTGAGGGTCTTTTTATGACAACAAAATTAATCTGGAAGTCATTTATATTTATTAAAGATTTTTGGCTCTGTGTTTCATATTTGAAGTGATAGGAGTGAGGAGAGTTTTCACTTAATGTAAACAGCAGCCAATATGGTGAAAGCCATAGTGCAAATTGGAAGTGACAAATTCAAATTTAACAAAGTATCCTCTTTAATAAAATCTCTGTGTGCGTCCATGTGTCCGTGTGTGTGTGTCTTCTGGTGAAGTGCGCATGCGCGGGGTATGGTGCGATGCTTCAAAGGCCGCCTGATGCGTCACACAAGACAGAGAGGGCGGGACCTATAAAATATCGCGCGGCCGATCCAATCGGATTTCGGTAAATGAGGTAAGACCTAAAACATAACGCACGAAAAATCCAATCGGGTACTGAGACGCGGAGACCAGCTTCCCCAAAGAGGTGGGATTAGTGTTTGTTGTTCACTCTGAGGATGTCAGATTTGCGATTAGCAAACTTGGCCCGGTAAAGTGTAAAGTGTTTTCCTAAATATACGAATTTTCATGATATTACAATAGGATGACTTTTAAAAGTAGATTTATTTTTGCGCACATAAAATCTGTTGCTGGGGAGGCGCCATACATTCAATAATCAGCTGCACGCCAGCACAGATTAAAATACTTGCTGGAGAGACATATTACTGTGAGAGAAAATTAAAGGCACACAATACACTGACACATATTACAGCCACATACAAGCCAGTATTACTGTAACAGAAAATAGACGGTCCTTTGCCATTTAATATAGACTGTTCCTACTAATGTTTATGCACTACTATTCTAGCGCCTGTTATTGTAACGGGCTTAGCCCCTTGTAGACGATTGTTGCAAATTCGCATCAAACCGCTTCCAGGCTGAATGCAGCCAAGGTGGCACATGTATTCCGCTTATGCCGGTTGCTGCGTTTTCGATACGTTCCAAGGATTGTATTGAAAGCACTTCTCATCCCATCTAGCGGTCATAGTGGAAACTACAACCGCCTGATGGAAGCGAAGTGTTGGCGTTTCTATGCACGTGGATTTTGGCTGCTTACTTCGAGAAATTCTCCTCATTTGAGGTAAATTGCGCTAAGATAAAAATACTTATAATAACATAATACTTATGTTTTCTTCTATTGCTGACATATCAGAATAGACTACATGTGACGAAAATTGCGGAAGTTATACACCGTTTTCGCTATGTCGCTTTTTCGCTACATTTGGCAATAATGGCTGCATATGAATAATATTGTATTTAGGTGCAATATCGTAGAAATTAGAATTCCTGTGCATAGATTTCAAATGCTTTGCATTTTGATCCTAGTTAATTTTTAGAATTAATGTAAAAATTGCATATTGAGATATAAATGCGATTTTTGCCCTTTATTTTGAGGCAGAACTAAATGAACACATCAACTTTCTACGGGAAGCGAGCTGGTGGACTTCAAATTAGGGTTCCACCAGTTGAAAGTGATGACAGCTGTCTCAGTGACAGTGAGGATAGCGATGAAGACTACATACCTACACCATTATCACAAGGTGATGTTTCTGAAGATGAAAGCAGTGGTAATGAGAGTACTGACAATGAAAGCAGCAGTGATGAAGACTCTGACAGCAATAATGATGCACCTGCTAGCACCAGTGCTACTGGTGCAAGAAGGCGACCAGCTGCTACTGCAAGGAGAACACAGCAAAAGGCAGTGTGGAAGACAGTGCAACAACAGAACTCTGCAAAGGACATTCCAATTTGGCAAGCTGCTCTTCCTGATGCTGATGAAATCAGACTGCCCATTCAGTATTTCCGAGACTTTTGTGATGCTGATCTTTTGGATTGTATTGCAGAACAAAGTAATCTGTATTGCATGCAAAAAAATCCAAATAGGGCACTCAGATTGGATCGAAATGAATTGGAGCAGTTTATTGTCACTGTAGTGTACATGAGTGTTGTACATTTACCAAGGTCAAGAATGTACTGGTCCAGTGACTGTCGAGTAGCACAGGTGGCTGATGTGATATCCCGAGACAGATGGGAACAAATTAAAAAATTCATTCATTTCAATGACAACAGCAACATGCCAGCCAACAATGATGGAAATTACGATAAGCTTTTCAAAATCAGGCCAATTAATGATTCACTTCTCCCAAAATTTCAGGGTCTCCCACAAGATCAAATGTTGTCTATTGATGAGCAAATGGTGCCATTCAAAGGTAGATCTAGTCTAAAGCAATATATCCCCAAGAAGCCATACAAATGGGGATACAAAATCTTTGTGCTTTGTGATACAAAAGGCCTGGTGCATTCATTTGACATATTTACAGGGAAAATAGATCCTGTACCTGGAGAACCGAACATTGGTGCAAGTGGAAACATTGTGCTAAAGCTTGCACAAGTTATTCGTGGTGCTCTCAATCACTTGCTGTATTTTGACAACTGGTTTTCTTCCTTGGATTTGTTTGTTGCTCTTGCAAACAAGGGAATACCAGCCCTGGGGACTGTGCAGAAAAGTTGCCTGCAAGGGTGCAGTTTCAGCGTAGACACTGATATGAAGAAGAAGGGAAGAGGGACATTTGAAGAGAAAAAGGTTGTTGTAGTCAATGTAGAAATAAGAGCAGTAAAATGGTTTGATAATAGAGGGGTGATCGTTGCCAGCACTTTTGCCAGTGCCCAGCCTGTTTCTAACGTAGAAAGATGGGATAGAAAGACAAAAAAGAAAGTGTCTATAGAATGCCCAAACATCATCAGCCTGTACAACAAGTTCATGGGCGGCGTTGATGCTCTTGATGCACTAATTGCATATTATCACATCCACATAAGGTCAAAAAAGTACTATCATAGGTTCTTTTTTCATTTTGTTGATATGATCATTGTAAACAGCTGGTTGTTGTATTGACATGATTGTGATTCACTGGATGTACCAAGAAAGAAGCAGAAGGATTTGCTAGCTTTTAGAACATCAATTGCACAGGCACTCTGCATGCAAGGCAAGGATATGTCAAGGAAGAAGAGGGGGCGGCCTTCATCTGATGTTGAAAGGGATTTCGAAAAGAAGAAACATCGAGGTCCAGCTAAGGCTATTCCAACACTGGAAGTCCGTTCAGATGCTGTGGGTCACTGGCCAGTGGTTGAAAGTGGACGGCAACGCTGCAAACGCCCAAATTGTAAGGGCCAGACTGTAATCAAATGTTCAAAGTGCAATGTTCACTTGTGCCTCAACAAGAACAACAACTGCTTTCGAGAATTCCATGAGTAAGACTGTTTCTCCTCATGTGACTTTTTGTTAATTTCATGACATTTTACTGATTTTTGGAAAATTTTTGTAGTTTGAATTGTTGACTGGAGGAATTGATCAATAACAGCATCAATAAAATAATCCACATACCTGAGAGTGGAAAATTTGTTTAATTACTATTATACCCAATTATGCCTAATATCGCTAATTTGCATCATACCTAAATTTATATTTAATATATGTGCTATATTCAAATTAACAATTTCCACTTAATTTAGCATCTATTTGACAGCAAAAACACAAATAATTAATTTTTTTATATAATTGTAAATAAATTCAGGCATCAAGGGTGTCTAGTTTCTTTATAATTGTTCAGCATAACATGACCTTAACCCTAAAATGGTTCAAAATGTGCATACTTGATATGAGTAATTAAAAGAAAAAGTTCAGTGATTATAGCTTTTATCAAAGCTCTTACTGTATGTAACATGTAGGTTAGGTGTGACCATCCCAAATAAAGACCTAAAGAATAAAATAAAACAGGACACAGTCACATGGAGTTTTAAAGCATTAGTGCTAAGCAATGCAATGTTGCAGGTAACAAGATGATTAAGCTTTCTCTGATGAAAGATGCCTGTTTGACACTTTTGGCTTTTCTCACTTCTTCCAGTATTATTTCAGAAAATCGAAAAATGTCTCCAGAGCATAATGACTGTCAGTTAGTCAGTTATTTTCCAACCCGCTACATCCTTACACAGAGTCTTGAAGGTCTGCTGGAGCCAATCCTAGTCAACACAGGGCACATGACAGGAACAAAGCCCGGGCAGGGCGCCAGCCTACCGCAGGGCACACACACACACACACCAAGCACACACTAGGGACAATTTCATATTGCCAATGCACCTAACCTGCATGTCTTTGGACTGTGGGAGGAAACCCACGCAGACACGGGGAGAACATGCAAACTCCTTGTAGGGATGACCCGAGAAGCGAACCCAGGTCTCCTTACTGTAAGGCAGCAGCGCTACCTCTGTGCCGCCCGCACAATGACTGATAATGGTTAAAAAAAATCAGCCCACCAGTAATACAAATTGTGGCCTCACAGGTTAAAGCAGTCTTCTCCCCTATCTAATCTTTCTAGGGGAAGTAGCAATATTTTTCCTCAGTAAGCATTATTTTACATTTTCCACATGTGCACCATCAGTCACTAGTTGTCTTGTGGCTCGTTGTAGTTTTAGACATTAATCAGAGCTTATCAAAATGGGTGTCATGACACCCTGGTGTCACAATGCAGCTCGAGGATTGGTGAGTAAAGAATTTCACTTTTGACTTTAAATACAGAACAAAAAATCTGCAGTTTGGCAATTAAATTATCCAAAAATTCAAACTTAAACATTTACTGCTACTAGTGCTGGGTGGTATACCGGTTCATACCAAAAACCGTTTTTTATTTTTGTTATGATATGGATATTTCTTATACCGGAACACTGGTTTAAATAACCTAAACTACGTTTGGAACGTGGCGCAGCGGGAAACTGTTTAAGGGGGGACCTTTTTCACTGCTGCACCGCTAAATGTGCATCCAACAGAGTACATGCGTTAGTGGAGGTATTGAGCGTTGAAAATGGACAGAGAACATTCCGAAACTGAAGCTGTAGCAGATGATAAAGTTGAACATGATGACACAGAAGAACTTTTGACGAAAAAAGGTGCCGTGTCTGTTGTCTGGAGATACTTTGGTTTTAAAAGGTCGGATGTGGACCATTATGTTCAAACGTGTGAATACTGTTTATATACTACTGGATAATACGGCAAGCCAAGTTGTACCTGTTTTTTTTTTTTTTTTTCCAATACTGTGTAATGTACCTGGTTACTGTGTAATAGTGTGACAATGCCGGTCCCCTACAGACTCCCCCTTCCCACATGGGAGTCTATTGAACCAACACCGTCGATAGTTATGACCGAGATGAGCTGAGAAATCTCATTGAAGCCAGGGGATGGTGGAAAGTGCTCAAGTGCTTTTGTTAAAAACGGTCAAAATAAAACCAAAAGTGTCCATTGTGTAGTGTTCAGAAATATACAGTACCGAAATAAATAGTAAATCCATAAAACCAGTGAAACATGGGGATAAAATCCATAATAAATAAATCCGTTAAAATACAGTCTCTATCCTCGCCCGATCGCAGCACACCACCTTCTGTCTCCACGGCTCACCCTTCACTGGCGATGCTGGCGGAGCCTTTGCAGCACGAACTGCTTTCTGCCAACCCCTGTGTTGGCTGCTGCCACACTACGTAGCCAGACTGTCCGAGGTCGGCACACCTCCCATCTTCCTTCGCGCTCACTCAGTCGCTCCTCAGATCCATTGGGAGGTCTTACATTTCGCTCGCCCCACTCTACACGCTTAGTCAGTGGGGTGAACCAGCCCCTAGATCGCCTCAGCCTGCGATCCCTCACGGAGCCCCAGCTCATACTGCCTTCACCTTCCTGGTGTCTGGATCATCTCCCATGACTGCCTTTTCCTTTCTTTAACCTCCTTGTGTTCTATCTTTTCTTTTTTCCTTCCCCCTATCCTGCCGGCCCATAAATATACGTCTCTGTGGGCGCAGCGCCTTATTCACATGCCACAGTAAGCCGATCAAGCAATTGAGAACGATCGGGTGTGACTCGCCCCAATCACCTCATCAACTCCCCACGGTCGTGCAATCGCGCCCACGGAGACAAACACGGCGAACTGGATTTAAAAACGGACCGTATTTTTTTTTTTTTTGAAGCCGCGGATCCACTATACCACAAATAGCATTATAAATGCAAGTTGCAGTTTTATTATTTATGTATAGCTTAGCTTGAAGCAAGGTCCATATTAATGCAATTTGCCTTAATGACGGTTCAGTTGGTATAGATGTCATCACCAAGTTGCTCTTGTTTTATTTTATTTTATTTTTATTTGGTGAATACTGTACTGTGTAATGTACCTGGACTTGAAGTTTTGAAGTAATAATATTATTACTGGAAGTTGCACTATTATCTATATATATAATTCACTAAGTCCATGGTTAGCAAAACGCACGCAAGACCGAGCCCCGCCCACCAACAATTCACTAAGCAGCCGACCATGGCACACGTACTACAGAGCCAACAATTCGTGCAAGAGCGAAGGCATTTGTCAAGAATGTTTTCATTAATCAAGAACGAAAGACGGAGGTTCGAAGAAGATCGCATACCATCGTAGTTCCGACCAGAAACGATGCCGACTGGCGATCCGGCGGCGTTATTCCCATGACCCGCCGGGCAGCCATTACTCCCACTGGCATGCCTCCGCATAAAGTCAAACTTAAAATTGGTTCAGTCGTCATGCTTCTCAGAAACCTCATGCCAGCAAGAAATCTCTGTAAAGGCACTAGACTGGCTGTTCTCAGCATTCATCGCAATGTACTGGAGTGTAAAACAATCGCAGCTCCTACCTCACAAACTGTCCAGATTCCCCGGATTTCCCTGACCCCATCAGATTCAAATTTGCCTTTTACTTTTACACGCAGACAATTTCCTGTTAGATTGGCCTTTGCAATGACAATTAATAAGGCGCAGGGACAAACTTTCAAAACGATATGCCTGTATCTGCCAAACCCAGTTTTCAGTCATGGACAATTGTATGTTGCTCTCTCCAGAGTTCCATCTTTTCATTCAATTACAGTCGTATCCTCAAACCCACCCCATTTGGACAACTGTGTCTTTCAGGAAGTTTTCACCCATCAATACATAATTATGCGGTGTATGCTACGCTGCGGGTTGGCTAGTTTATTTTATTGTTATTATTAGTTTAATTTTTTTGCAGTTTAATGATGGTAAAGTTGTTTAAAAAGTCACTAACGTGTCAGTGGACAGAGATTGTTAACATTAACAAAGTGTAGTTGGTTTACAAAAAATATTGAGCTATTTATTCCTTTTGTAAGACATGTTCAGTGCAATACAACTTTTGACAAGCACCTCTGGATATTTTACTAAGTCTAAATGCCTCTTTGGATGGTTGACAATATGTTGTCAAATTTTAGTATGTTGTTTGCAAACTTTGTTCAATAAAAAGGTTCTGTATTTTGACTGCAACTGTCATGCAATGTGATTCCTTCTCTTCATTAGTGCCCCCACCCCCAAAACTATCACTTTATGGGGCCATGCAAACCTGTATTAATACTTGTGTGCACATTAAAATATTTTTTTGTACAATGTACAATTCTCATGACAGTAGAATTGGTTATTCTTAGCCAGTCTACTGCAGTAATTGCAGTGGAAAATGTGGTTAACTCATGCAAGGGAAAAAAATACCGTTGAATACCGTGAAACATGTACACTTTTGAAAAACACCGTGATATAGAATTTTGGTCATACTGCCCAGCACTAACTGCTACAGTAAAAAAAGCAGATACAGAAATATATTTCAACGAAGCTTAATTCTGGATATCCCTTTGTACTGTATGGGCTTTTTAATTTTAAATATTTTCTTTATAACAATCTCTTACAAACCTTTAAATCACTTGAGTGTTTATATTCTGGTGCCTTCTTACTCAGCGGTATAAGAAAACACCACATATGGAACACCACTGGAATTGTATCGCTGCCTAGTTATGCAAGATGTTGAGTTTTTGGGATTCTCCCCTGTTTTTGGACATTTAGAACAGAATAAAACTCATTTTAGGCTATTTTTGGACTATATTTTGTGCAGGAAATTACACCTGAAAAAGAGTAAACCAATTAATATCTTTAACAAAATTGGTCAAAAGAACGTGAGGAACGTGAAGCTGTGCATGCCACATGAATTGACCCCAGGAATTCATCCCCTAATGGGGTATGAGGGGGCAAATTTAATCCCTTTCACAAAACTTCCAAAAAATTAGAATCACTAATATAGGCATTTGGTATGTCATCTCATGCTATTTTAAGATTGCTTATCCCAAATATGCAATTTAAATTAAAGCACACATTTTCATATTCCCTGCGGTGGCTTGGCACCCTGCCCGGGATTGGTTCCTGCCTTGTGCCCTGTGTTGGCTGGGATTGGCTCCATCAGACCCCCATGACCCTGTGTTCGGATTCAGCGAGTTGGCCAATGGATGGATGGATTTTCATATTCCCAGTATTTGATACAATTATTCTTGTTTATTATGTACTTCTACCTCATGAACTAAATCATTACATTTCTTATGAACACCCTGAATTAGGGCAGCTTATGTAAATTCAGACTTTTTTTCTCCTTATTAGTGCTTTTACCTTTTGATTGAGGTGGGTCTTCAAAGCATGATGTGTTTTTGGCTCATGCAAAGTTGCTTCAAATAAGCAGGTGGAAATTGCATCCTTCAAACAAATGTGGCACTCAAAGACATGGACCTTCATAAAAAAAGTATCCTGTTTTTCACTCAAACACACCAAAAAAGAAGAAAAAAAAACCTAGCTTCTAAATCACAGGACCTGACCTGGCATAGTGTTCTGTGCTGCAGGTAGGAGCGGGCATTCAATGCATAACTTAGAGGATTAAACTAAACTTTTGAATTTTTCCCTATTACAGTTAAGGCAAAAGTGTAGTACAAAAGTGTAAATTTATATTTAATTTTGTTTTAGGCACTGTATATCAAGCCAGTTACCTAACAAAAAAAATCAGAAGATACTGTATTTAAAAAACATTAAAGTGAAAAAGGTTTACATATGCTTGAAGAAGAGTTAACTTATCTCACATTTAAGCTAATGTCAAAGAAATGTGTAAACCTCATCTATCATATATGAGTCACTAACTGTAGAAAATCTTTCATTATATAGTAAGTTTGTAAATTTAAACATGACTTTTTTTTTTCCTCCCCTTCTAAAATCTATGTGTATATATAGTAAATTCACAGGCCTATTATACTGGAATGTATTGCAGAAATTTGGAAGAACAGCAGAAAAATTTTAGAAAGCACTGCCTTCAATTATCCTTTCCCAAATTCTTCAGTTTTGTCTAGATTTTCGTATTCTACAATCTATTGAACCTGATATTTTATGGACTATATACATTCTGTCTTATACAGACAAGATTTTGCAACAAAGCTCAATAATGTGTCCTCTTTAAAGACAGACACACTAGTGATACTAAATTGATAGAAATATTAAAATTTCACCAGAACAAAATATAGATCGAGTGTTTTAATCTTTATCAGAGTACATTTGTAAAACATCTTGAAATGAGTAAAGACACTTTCCTAGGGGTGAAAGGCTGCGACAGATGCAGAAAACAACCAGATAAGTCCCAAAATATAGCAAAAATATCCACAAGAAGGAGGGTGATCACTGTCTTGTGCACAGAAGGGCAAACAAGGAATATTTATAAATTAGGATTTTTAACAGAAAAACAGTAAATTAAAAGAAAATGCTCGAAAGTGCAAAATAGGCAAAAAGACTGGCCTAAAAGGCAATCCAAATCCAAGAAGGGACAGTAAACACTCAAAAATCATAATGCTTAAACAGAAGCAAGAAGTCAGCAAAGCCAGAAGAATTCAGTGAAAACAGCAGTACTCACAAAAATTCCAGGTTCTAGCTGAATGACCTCCTACTTCTGAGTGGTGATGTCCTAGGGGATCTCACTCCACAAAGAACACACTAAGGAGAAGCGGTCAGATCATCTGCTGGCTTGCTGCGTGTTCTGCTTGTCATGCTGTGCGTCGATCATTTTAAAGCCTGTATAGCAGCTGTCCTTTTGCCATTTTGCATCTCTGCAGCTCGCGTTGTGAATGGGGGGGGGGGGGGCTGAACACACGCTAAGGAGAAGCGGTCGGATCATCTGCTGGCTTGCTGCTGCTGGTTAGATGTCCATGAACTTGCTTGTTTTAAATGTTGTCTCACTGCCTTGTCTCGCATGATGTTAAAGTGTCTTATCGCGGGACGTCAAATTGTCTTCTGAGAAGATCACGTCTCGTTTCCCTAGTCTCCCTTCCAAGATTTCCAAGATTTTTTTTTATAATGGAGAGAAAGATAAGCATATAATAATAAAAAAGGCATAATGAGTTTAAAAATCATTGCATTTGTTTGCTGTTAACATTTAATTAGGGCTCCAATAATTTAAAGTACCCACTAGTAATACTGCAACAGAATCCTATTGTTGTGTGCCAGAATGACCATTTAATTTTGGTACTCGTCATTGTCATTATGAAGTTCTTTGTATGGTTAATCATGGCACATACCAAGTTCATCTTATCAGACACATTAGACTGATACCAGTTTGCCAACCTTATAAACAGATCCATGGGAAATGTGATTTTTGCAGCCTTTCACACATCATTAATCAAATTTGACACAAGAAAGATTTGCTCAAAAATGTTTTTTTTATTGACTATGGTTTACAATTCACTAACATCATCCCTGTCAAGCTAGTCACAAAATTCTCTGACCTTTGCCTAATACCACCCTGTGTCTTTGTGACTGATAAACCATTGACGGTTACACTAGAAGAGTGCACATCTAACACTCTTACTTTGAACACTGGTACACGCCAACATTGTGTGCTAAGGTGTTTCTATTCTTTGTGTTCACTTACAGTTTTATTGTCAGGTATTACACAAATTATGTGTTCCAGGTTTTTGATGTTGTGAAAGTAATGGATCTATTGTTGCCATTAACTTAAACATCATTCTTTCATTTAAGGTTCACTTGATCATTGTCTGCTATAACTGGTTCACACATTTACACAGTTAATGGTAGACTTTTATAAGAGATCAACAGAAAAGGTAATGAGTTAATATCCTATATCATTAGCTGCCACCATCCTCACCCCTGCTCTTCCTTTTTTGAGTTTTGAGGTAGACTTTTACTCAATGAGGTAATTTAAACCTGCTATGTACAAGCGTGTATTAGGACTTAAGGGTGTAAAAACACAAATTTTATAATTGTATATAATCTCAACACTAAATCACAGTTTGTAAACACAGGGTGAATTTGATGTTTTTAGGCTCATGACATTCTATGTAGTCCTGTAATTCTTGATGTTGAGAATTGTTACATTATCATTGTTTGAATCAGAATTTGTTTTATGTATACAACAAAATTCACATAAACATTTGGAGTTTTAGGTGTCACTGTGTAATTAAACATAGTTTAGAACAGACAAGCTGAGCTGGCTAACAATAGATTAAAATGAAAATGTAGAATCTTTATCTCAGTACACATAATTTAATAAGCAAGTGCTGTTTACTTTCAGTACTAAAAGTAATCTTAAATACACGTGTACCTTTCTATACCGATATACCGTCAGGCACTTTGACAATTTTCATATTGCAGTAGTGCATTGTTGTTCTCACATTCATATCCATGGCTGAAATTGCTAAACATATTTCACATATTTAGCTTTATACATCTACCCTTCTGACAGGTGCTTCTCCTTCAAATGTAGATGTTTGATCTTTTCAAAATGTTGTTTCTAGCATGATTGTTTTACTTTTCTATAATCTGCAAGTTGACTACTTTCCTTTAGTTGGAACGTTCTTACTTCTAATTTGTCTAGATTTTTAAATAACCCAGTAAAAACATTCAGTCAAATTCATGCCTGCTTGAACTTATTGACAGCACTTGGGTGTAATTGTTTTTACATGAGTTGGCCATTCTAAAAGTGTCAGTAAATTAAATATTCCCTATAGTTCTTTAATTCTTAACAAAAGAAAAATAACATTGTTGTGGTATTTTCTGACAGTACACATAAACATTGAGGGATATTATTTCCAGTATAATATTTGCATCTGTCTTTGCTGAAATATATTTTCAGTATATAAAACAAAATTTTGAAACTTGTATGTATTTTGTCGGTGTATGTTAGTATCTTGAAACCTATTTTATTTTACTTAAAATAAATAGAGATAAATCATTTTTCAAAGACTAATTGTAACCCATTTATCTTCTAGGTCCTTCCAGATTTGTACCTTGGAAACTTTAAAGGTAAATGCATATTATTCATTGATAGGAAAACAGAAATCATGATTTTACTTGCCAGTGTTAATTACACAATATCTTGAATTTGGAAAAATGGGATTTGCCTTTGTTTGATGAAAAACAATTGTAAGCATGCTGTGCAAATTTATTTGTGAAGAAAAAAACCTTGAAAATAGTTTTTCCTTAATTTCTTTTAATTTTCTGACTCTTACAAACTCACATTCAAGTAATACTTTTTTTCAGCTTCTGAGTTAATGTCCTTCCTCTTTGCTGAAACAGAGACGGAAATGAAAACCCACAATCATTTGTTACTCTCTCTCTCTCTTTCTTTCTCTCACTTGCTTGCTCATTTTCTCACCACACACGCCCAACCAAATCTTACAAAATACAAAATATATAGTGTTTTGGTCCTTTAAGGTCTATTTTATGCTTTGAAATTGGAATTGTATTTTTCATTAAAAGAAACAGCAACCAAACACCCAGACACAACCCCAATTTTAGTGATTCTTCAGCTGGTAAAGCTGTAGGATGCCTGGCTTGATCTTTATATGCTGTTAACTTGCTTTTCAGAGCTTTCTTTTTTGAACTTTACCTCTAATTTACCATTTATATCACCTGATGAGTCTATTTTTGTTTGAGCAGATAAAAATAATGTCTTAGAAAGCAATAAAAAATGTTATATTGAATTTTTGAAATTGGTGTTCTTTGTATATACATTATGATTTACATAGGAATCTGCATCATGCACAAACGGGTTGATTTTTTTCGATATTTGCTGCTTATCTCTGCATACTTAATAATGTCTTAATTATTAAGTGCGGTATACTATGTGTAAAAATGTGGTGGACAAAATAGTAAAATATTACTATTTGGCTAGTAATACTTGCTGATGATGGTACTGAAGAGTGATGACATTTGCATGTTGGTCGAACCTACAGGTAAGAATTTCACTGTACACGTGACAATAAACTTGAACTTGTATTTTTCTTTAAGACAAAAAAATATTTTGATGCTGTGGTGCGGATTTGCTAAACCGCAGAGGTAAGGTGAGTTTGTGCAATAGATATTAGGAATTGTGCATTTGGAATAGATTTCCATAACCAACAATAAATCAGACTGTTTGATATTTTGGGCACCTATTCTGGCCCTTGTGTCTGCTACTCCATCTTTTGTGTGATTGTATTACCATACCACATAGTGATGTAACCAGTCAGAATAGCTTGTGTGTTGTAGCAGCAAAATTAAAGTGTTTCACCTACCTACACTATTTTAACGCACATGCAATACTGTACATACAATTCTGAAGACTTATAACAAAAGACAAATTTGTTTATTATCAATTAGATCAGACTTTTATATCATGACACACTTAATTTATTTTAACATATTTAATTTTCCTATAGTTTGGCAATATTTATGTGTTCTGTCGCCCACTCTGTCAGTCTTTTCAGTTAGAATAGCGCTGAATTACTCATGTACCTATAATAACTTGGGGCCAATTTAGACTCTTCAGTTTCCTTAACATATATGTTTTTTATAATGTTTGTAGAAAACTGGAATACCTGCAGACGAGCCCATGAGGACATTTTCTTGATTTATTCTTACAAATTTAAATAGCATTTTTGATAAGCAAGCAGCCTGCGGTTATTCTTTGTTGTTAGTGCATAGAAACATATTTATAATTAATAATAACACTCCTTCAATTTGTATCCAAAAACTAATGGTTATACTTTATATTTCAGTATTTTCAAAAGGTATATTGTTAATATTACAATTTGGATATAATCCAAGATAAACACTCTCAAATCTCCAAGTTGGTTAACACTACTGCTGTAATGCTGATTTGCTGTTGCTTTTGCTTTTCTGTTTCCTTACTACTATGTTACAAATTGTGAAGCTTGTTAGTTTTCAGTGGCAGCCTCCATCCTATTTGCTAGGGTTACAATATTACATCAAATATTACAAATTGTTGCTTTTCTTATCCACTCAATTCCAGAGTACCAGTTTTTTTTTTTAGCTTTCCTATAGTCAAGCCAAAATTTATTGTTGCTGTCCTGGTAGTGCTAGATGAAGGCTGATTTATAGTTCACATCTTGGGTGTTTTGTAGTCTTTCTGCTTGTGTGCAGTTAAGTATTAACTACCTTACGGTAAACAGAGATGTCTGTCTTACAGCAAATACGTGTATAACATGCCACCTATACACACTGAAAGCTGGAAGGAACATAGATGGTAATGGTCAGATAGATGTGTGTAGTGTCTTGGAGTGAGAGGAAGATGAATGCTTAGTTAAGAGAAAGACTTGGTGTAGAAGTAAGTGTTGATGTGGTAAGGGGCAATGGACTGTTTATTAATGGACAGAAAAGCAGTTAGCTATGGTGAACAGGAGTATAAGCAGACAGTAAAGTATGTTTATCATGGCACAGAAGAGTGGCAATGTGTTGCATGTTGCTTGGGACATACAGTTGTATTCTTACATACAAGTAAGAATTTCACTGTACTATGTAAATGTGACTATACTACTACTACTAAGTGGAGCATAAGTCAGATGATGGGTGTATGAAGAGGTATGTTTAGGGGATGAGGCTGTGAAGGAGGCAGCAGAACACAAGGTTGTAGGTGGTGTCAAAAATGCATCTCACCCCAAAGCATGCCCAAGATTGTGGGGGAAAAAAAATTGGGGATGCCTTTAAATAGCCTTTAAACATGATGATGATGATTATATAAAAACCCTGAGTGAAAACATTTCTTATAGATTAAGAAAATGTCATTTTTAGCCACTTTTTTAACATCCTATTGTGTCATCCAAGTTTGGTGTCAGCTGGGATAGGCTTTTGATGACAGCTTTTTATATAGATTTTTTTTCTTTCATTTATGTTTTGGCGCTTGTAACTGTGTGGTGATCACCTCTTTATCCATGGTGGAAATAACATGAAGTCTATTCAGAGAGCCATGGAGCAAGTCCGGAGCCCTGGATCAGATGTTAGCGCAACCAGACATTCATGCTTGGCCTGCTTTTTTTTTTTTTTTTAAATAACATTCAGCTGAAAACCTAGAGGAACTTTGAGTGTGCAAACTCCACGCAGACAGTGACCAGCTTGAGAATAAACCAATATCACTGGATCTGTGTGGAGCTGTGAAAGTGTCCCACATAGTCCATCTACTGGTTGAATATATAATGTTACATATTAAAATTAAAAGAAATCCTATTAACTGAATTATTTGTAAAATACTGGATTTCCATTGTTTTGGCTTCAGATGGACACCATCTGTATTGAGTTTGCTCATTTTGCATATACTCATGTGCAGTAGGTTTCCTCCATGCTTCCTATCCAAAGATTTCCAAGCTAATAATGGTTAATTGGCAAAGTTAAAGTACTTTGTTGTTAATACTTTTTACAGTATTTCTGTGGAAAATGTTAAACAAAGTTCCCCCCTTGTTAAAGAAACCCTTAGTTAAAATCAAGCCTTGATTTTGCCAGTAATGATATAGAAAATTAATCACCCTGTTATAGCAATTTATTGTTTCTTTGCCATTATTTATGTTTATTTTCCCAACATTTATGATTATATAACCCAAGTTCTCCCTGTGCCACATTCAATTTACAGTATTTCTTACTTTAAGGATAGTACATTAATTTTATTTCTTACTTTAAGGAAAAATATTCATTTAACAAAGACTGTACTGTCAAATATGGTATTAATACATTTCAGATTTGTTTCTGTTTTATTGCATTCATTATAATCAGATTTTTTATGCATGTAAATATAAATGTGGGCTCAAAAAGGTTAATAGCATTGACCTATATCTTTCATACACGAGTCATATAGATGTTTGTTTATTTTTGTTCCAGTTAGGCACAACCATATTTTTTATTTCTGTAACATATGGTAAAACTATGTGCTTAATCATTAATTTCTCTTGTAATGTGACATTATCATTGTTTCAGTTCCCCTTAGAAGTATCAATTGTTAAAACACAAACTATATTCTCAGTTTCAATAGGACATGGTTCTAACTGATGAACAACTGAGAACTTGAGTATTAAATTAAAGGGGCAGCAGCCATTAAATTCAGTGTCTTGAAGTGTTAGTGAGTTAAGCACTTTTTAAGCATTTTACTTTGATTTTACTTACTCTCTTACTGTTGAGAATTAACCATTTGTTATCAAAATGCATTGTAAGTCTGTTCACAGCTGTGAGTTTCTGAGGATGAAAAGGTTTGCCAATAGTAAAAATGCCAGAAAAGTGACATAGGATATTGAAAGGATCTGCCAAAGAGACAGTGACATAGATGTTCTTGTATTGTTTTTGTAACAGTAGGTAAAAGGAGTACACCGTGCATATGTACAAAAGATATATGCTCCATTCCTAATTTAAACAGTTATTGAGAGTTTTTTACATTGAAGGGTTTTAGGTCTTTAGCCAAAATCTAGCATTACATAAAGGGCACCCGAGTGAACAAATTATAAATGGTGGGATTATTTTGTAATTTTTTGTATGAATGAAGTTGGTGTTTTAAAAAAGGAAATTTGTCCCCTTATTCAGTACTGAATGCAGTGTTTTCTTACACCAGACATAATGGGACTTGTGTCATCTGTACTTTGCCTCATTTGTCTATAAACCATTCTCATTAAAGGCTTAATGATTATTCTGAAGATTCCTCGCATATGAGAGAGAAGCATTTATGCTCTTCTTCGTTAGTGGGGGATTTCGCCTTGCTTCTATCAAATGAAACCCATTCTTTCCCATTGTCTTTCTAATTGTGAAATCATGAACACCAACATCTTTGTGACAAGATAATCCTGTAGTTCTCTGAATAATTTTTTTAGGATCCTTAATGACTTCCTAGATGATGTTACGCTATAGCCTTGGAGTAATTTTGGCAGGCAGGTCTCTCCTAGGAAGATTCACAACTGTTCTAATTCTTCTCCTATGGGGCTGTCATTTTCACTTAGTGGAGCTTCAGAAATCTAGAAATGGGAATTTCTTTATAGACTGAAAGATATTGGCAAATTTTTTGTACTATCTTCAAGAATGTAATTTATCATAGCATTATTAACTTGTTGAATCTTTGTGTTAGCAACATGAACCTAATATGAAGGGTCCAAATAAGTTAGATTTATCATGAGCAAAGTTGTCAGTAGTCAAGCCCTTCTGTCTGTAATTGATTATTTTTAACTAAGAAGCATTTACTTTTTCCATGGGGCTGCTTGTTGTTTGAGAATGTTGTTCATTAGATAAATGGTAAGTACACTTTTAAAGGGTAGCAAATGGACCTAAAAAGGAAAGAAGAGACCACTGGGGTATGGAAGACTTGTAGGAGATCAGTCTGTTAGACAGAAGAATATGCACCCAACAAAAGTACCCAAAAATAGTGATGCCCCAGACAATAAACTGATTTCAGTCCTTAGTCTAGAAGTGCCCCCCACTTAAATGTAAAGGCAACCAACTGCAGAGAAGGAGATTAAGTCTGTTACCAACAGATCAGTGGTGGGAGTAAGAGAAGGCAATTCCTTTGGCATAATTTGTGGTGTAGTAGGGTACAGTCTTAGAGATACTCGAGTAGGTAAATGTGCTTTGGTCAAAGAGCTTCAGTCATTTTTTTATTATTATTATTTTTTTTACTATTAAGTAATTTTAGTCTTAAAAGCTGTCTGGTCAGGCTCTACAAACTTTAGGAATATTTCAACACATTTTACCTATGGTTTCATTGACACAACATGTATTGCTTTGTACCAAATAAATAAGGAAGTTGACATACTTGTGTTGTTCATCAGCGGTGGTGATCTGGTAGCTGGCAATATTTGTCTTATAAGAGCTGATGAAAAATATCATTTCAGGTATTATAGTGTATTAGTTAAAAAGTCAATGAGAATATAGCATGTTAAAACGTTGGAAAAAGATTTAGAAGTTCAGTTTTGTAAAATGTCCCACTTGCAACACCTATTGTATGTTTTTCATGTATTGGCTGAGAGCAGTTCCCCATCCTTCTCTCCAAGTTGCTGTACTTAAAATTGAAAGGCATTAATAGTTTGAAGGCAGCTGTACTTTTTCTGCCTTGAGTGTGTTCTTTTATATCCTCTTTTGCTGTCTGCTGCCTACACAGACCATGTTGATAAAGAAGATTTTGTGCTTATCATTTTGTTGTATTAGATTTTCACAAATCAAATACATCCTAGACTTTTTAATGTTTAATTTAGACAGTATTAAATTTAAAATTCAAAAATATGTTAATGCTGCTTTGCCAGTAAGCCAAATCAATACTTGTAAAGAAAACTGCACCTTTTCTATGTAGTTTTCAGTATAAAGGCAGTAAATAAAATACTGTCCTTAATTCTGAGCTAAATAATCACACTGAAAGAAACTCCAAAAAAAAAAAAAGAGAAAAGATGCTTTCGGCCCCAAGGGAATGAGAAAAGTAAAGGGGACAGCCCTGTGAATTTTTTCAGTTGAGCAAGGCTACTGCACGTAGATGCACATTAGTAATTTTAGATTTTATTCTTTTCATTGCTTTCATGCACAGTGTTTTTTTTTTTTAAGCATTCAGATTTTTCTGAGTAATTGAGAACAAGGCGACACCTCAATATGCATTGTTTCTGATTTAGGCACTAGGCACCCATCTGGCTTAATAGCTGTCTATTCCTGGTCTGTAAAATTCAGTTCCTTACCTTTTATTTATGAGTTCTACAAATTCTAAAGAATAGTACTACTGATGTATTTTCAAAATATTTGGATTTTGCAAGATGAAATGAGGAATTTTAAGTCATTTTGTATAACCGTGGTGGTCCACACCATTTAGTAAGCATGAGATAGTTATCGAAACTTCGGAAAAATTTGTTTTTCCATTTTTGATAGCTACCTAAATAAAAATAGGCCGTATAATAAAATATCTATAAATAATACCGCAATAAAATGAGGTACTCTAATGTATAAATCTAATCCAGGTTTTTAATTTCAAATTCTGCTCTACACATCTTGATGCAAATTCTCATCCAGCACTACATTTGAAAAAAATTTACAATGACATCACAAATAGTGTGGTGCCTCTGCCGAGGAATTCACTCAGGGAGATGCCATGCCCCATTTCTCAGCCACTCAATTACCCTAAGACAACAACGTTCACATGCCAACATAGGATGCTGGAATTATAACCAGCCAATTCTACTGCTGTGCTGAATGTAGGTCTTTATTAACATAACAGTAGAACCTGCTGCTTGTAATGCCAAAGTCCTGATTATGAATCCTCCTACTGCTATAACAGGGAAGTCAAACAGCTGTGAGTGGGACCACCGCCCTGACCAAATTCCTCAGCAGAGACATGTGGTAATAGCCACTTAGTCATTAATCATCTGGCTATATTTAACAGATATATAAATATGTATTTAACTTGCCCCTGCAGTTAGGGAAGGTTTGCTTTTGTTTAGTCTGCAGATGTAAGTTTAAAGAAAACTACTATAAGTGTGAAAGAAGATTCCTTCTGTGGTAGATTTAATAGTTTGCCAAGTTATCTTTTTAAATCTGGTGGTGTGAGTTTTACTGAATTGTTATTGAGGTAAGGGATTATAAGTTTATGCATAATTACTTTTTGTACAACTGTTCTTCTGTCACTGACAAGTCTTCTGCAGCTGAATTAACAGCCCATTATAAAGGTAAAGAATGCACAGAGTGTCTCCTTTGTTGTACTGTCATATTGATGTGATTATCTAAGGAATATCAAGGAGTTCACTGGTAAAACATACTACAGTACAGTATTGCTTCCTTCCTCGATTTACATTATTAGCTTTTTTATCCTGTTGAAAAACTATTACATAAAACATTAAGTTACCAGTTCCTCCTTTGACTCACTGTTAGCATTTGAAACCTAACAAACTAAATACATATCACATGCATCCAAAAGGAAAACACTATTGTTTGATGCAACCATAGTTTGGGAAATCCATATAAGACTTTAACTTTAATTACAACAAAGTATGAGCTATGGTACTAAAATAGGTTTGGCTGACCTAATCCAAGATAGAGGATGTGGATGAAATAACTCCTTATCATTATATAAACTTTTTGGGCTGTGTATGAAAAGTACTTTTTTCATATTTTGCATTGGGTGGTTTTGGCAAGGTATACAATGACTAAGTCTTAGTTTAGCAGCAACATATTAACTTAACTATCTTCCAGAGCATCAATTTACAATAATTGTGGTTGTGTTTTGGTTCATCAGGCTGTCACATCAGTTAAGAATGTATGTGCTGCACAGATATAGAGTGCATGAAGCACACTGAAATTACAGTCAATATGTCCAAATATGCTAGGTTCGTTTTAATTAAGTATTAAACTTCAATATCCTGTTAAAATATAGCCTTGTCTTAACACAGCCTTGCTGTGAAACTGTATCTTTTGATTTTGTTGCATATTTCATGACTGAATTAGTCATTTCAGACATGATGAACAATGAAGCATGCTATAGACTCAGGAAAACTGTTGGTTTAATTTTTTTTCTTAAATCTGTATACATTTTTATATGACATCACTAGGTTCTCCTTGTCAAAATAAATTAATGTTATGCTTGGACAGAACCAAATTAGAATAAACTTGCAATATGCAGAATCATGTATGTGTGTGTACATATATGTGATTATGTATAACTCTTATATAGCTTTTATGGTTATGTAGATTCATGTATGCTTGTGCGCAAATAAAATATACATATACAGTATTGTTTATTTATATAAAACATTATATTGCTTGACTTTTAGATATCTACTAAAATAAAAATTAAACTACAAAAACTATTTAAAAATGTCTGTTTTTTCTCATCATCATGTGTTGTTCCTTCTGTTGAAGAACTTTCAAATAAAAAATTTTGAATATCTTCCATAAATAAATCTGTTCAACTGCAGATAATTTTGCTTCTTTATTTAGAAAAATATGGTTGCAACATTTGTTGTTTTAGTACTTTTGAGCAAAGGTGTTGAGCTGTTTTAGAAACATAGGTTTTCCGGTTGTTCTTTCAGTTCAGGTTTAGAAAGAGTTTATCAGATTTTTTTTTAACATTGAATTTGTGACTGAGAATGCATTATATTTTCTATTTTAAATAAATAAGTAAAATTAATATATATGTATATTTCATTCATTTTTAGTAAAATGTTTATTTTTTTGCAGATTCTCGGGATAGAGAGCAACTTTCTAAGCACAATATTACACATATTCTCTCCATACATGACAGTGCTGCACCAATGCTACAGGTAAGATTTATACATTTTTTGCTTTTTCTCTTTTAGGACTGTTGATTAGTGCTGTATGATCATCTGTTGTGCTCTGTGATGAGCTTAGTAGAACAGTTAAGGGTAAAGATCAAACCATTATTATCAGGCACTCCAAAAAAAAGCTGTAAACACTGAAGTGCTGTGCAGACTGGCTTGGTTGTTAAAATAATTCAGTGTGGAAGTTTAAAGACTGCATTCTCAATTTTATTCTGCACATGAAACACTCATAAAATCTTCCTTAAAGACTTGTATTTAAAACGATATGTGATAGCCACAAAAAGAATGTTCACAGCATTTGAACTTTATAATTAACATGACTGATTATTATGTTGCTGAAAAATAAGTCTTTTCAAGATGCCTTGCTGTAAGGAATCCTTATTTCAAGATGGGTGTAGGCCTTCATTTGCCCTTCCCTAACAAATAAATCTGTGCATTTCTGAAGCAATGCATGCTGCAAAGAATATTAAGTCCAGCCTAACTCCAGTGTTCACAGGTCTACTAGAGTTTTGTTTTCTCAAATGATGTATGTTTGGGTGTTACTTTATGTGATGCAACATATGAACACTCAGTCAGAATTTCTGTTTTCAGGAGAACATTCAGTACAAAAAGTTTGTCCAAATGATGAGCCTTACACAACACTGTCAGTAATCACCTAAATAATAAATTCATTCTGTATTTTTATATAGTCATATTATTTTTTTCCCCTAAATGCTGTTGTACACATTGGTCTTCATTTAGTCTAAAACTAGCTACTATCCCATACTATACTATCTGACATTTAGTCCATAAGTAAACCAGTTTTTTTTTCTACCTAATTATGAATATTAAAATAATCCACATTATGCCTTGAGATAATCTGACCAAATGGAAGCATGCAGATTGAAAAGAGCAGTGGACTCAGGATAGATTCTTGTGGGACACGTGTCATGTGTCTTTGAAGTATAAATACCATAACTAACAAAGAATTTTCTATCTACCAGGTAGGACTCAAACCAATTTAAGACACTGTCAGAGAGGCTCACCCATTGACTAAGGCGATTTATAAGAATATTGTAATCAGTGGTATCAAATGTGGCACTCAGATCTAAGAGGATGAAAACAAATAAACTGCCTCTGTCTGCATTTACCTGCAAGTCATTTACGACTTTAGCACAGTTTCTATACTGTGATTTGTTCTGAAACCCAACTGAAACTTTGTCAAGAATAGAATGTTTATTCAAGTGATCTTTTAATTGTGTAATGACTGCCTTTTCTAGGATTTTACTTAAAAAAGTTAGGTTAGAAATAGGTCTAAAATTTCCAAAAATAGAGGAGTCAAGATTATTTTTCTTGAGCATGGGTCTAACAACAGCAGTCTTAAGACAGTAAATTCATCTTTAGATATGGGGGTCATCCCAGACTATGTCAAGAACACTATCAATTAGCACGCCGGATACTTCTTTGAAAAAACTTGTTGGTATTGGGTCAAGAACGCAGGTGGAGGTTCTCAGTTGAGAAATTATTCAATATAAATTAGGTAAATCTATCCTGGTGAAAGAATTTAATTCATTTAAATTGGAATACCAGGGTTTAATAGGATCAGTATTGGGTGGATGTACTTTATTATTTCTAATATCATTCATTTTGTGATTAAAAAATATAGCAATAGTCTCAATCATGTATTTTATTTTGTGTTATCCCAAATAACAAAGTGCTACTTATTTTGAAAATGCCCATATTTTTACTACAGTGAAGGTAGGTGTGTCCAGTTGGCAAATAAAGCAGACTACATTAACTGTAAGTACCAAGCTGTAAAGTGAAGAGTGCTATTTTTTGTTACCTAGGAAGTACTTTGCTAAACTTTATCTTTCCAGCCTATTAACTACAGGCTAGGCTTCCAATGACACTGTTATACCGAAAGAAGCTTTGAAAGCAAATAAATAATTAATAAATAAACAAAATAATAAGAATTTTCTGTGATGTATCTAAAAATTGGATAGTGTTTGAAAGCATAGACATTTCATAATTAAGCCATACATAAACTTGGACACTTTTTCTTGTCATAGCGCTCTCTAGAATTAAGAAAGCTATACGATAAGTAAGCTCTTCTAATGATGCAAAAGTGGATTATAAATTAGTGTAACGTATTTTAAACATTTCTTGTACAGTTTACATTGTTTTTTATGCTTCAGTGTAATGTGAACAGTAAGGGAAACGGTTTCAGTTTACATTGTTTTTTATGTTTCAGTGTAATGTGAACAGTAAGGGAAACAGAAAAGAGGTGGAAAAGAATGCTTCTGTATGTGATCCTGCACTCCAAAGTCAATTGCTTCAACTGCTAGTTAAAAAGTCTTCCATATTGTATTGGGCTGTCAAAGCGAATGGCACTACTGAATCATTCTTTGAATGTGTTTTAAAAAGTTAACTTAATAGAGGACCATTGATACATGAATATAAAAGAACAGTTATGTGTTTTATATCACACTAATTTCAGCATCTTCTTCATCTGAACATGCTGTGTAGTTTCCCTTTTTGCATATTACTTCTACAGTCTATTCTTCGTGTGTCTTTTTCTATTTTTGATTGCTTAGCTTTTACTATCAATAATTAAACAAACAACCTTCTGCTTCTTAAAAATACCCCTTCACAGCATATTTTATAACAGATTTTTCTATCCCACTGCTGTGCTCTTGAATCTGCTGTTGTATTAGGAACAGATTTGAAACACTTCTCCAGCACCCTAAAAGCATTATTCTGCTCCTGATCCCATTCAGCCTCACTAATGTGTTTCCCCGAAATTAAGACCTACTCTGAAAATAAGCCCTAGCAAGATTTTCAGGCTGCTCTGTAATATAAGCCCTAGTCAAGATCGTCCACTGAAAAGTAAGGCGTCTAAGGCCAGGTTTATACTTCACATGATGCGATGTGTGTGCCCGAAACATTCATTAAATTCTGAGGACACCTTGCCACAATATCTTTGAAAAGAATGTTTAATCATTACATCCATCAGTTCGGGGATGCGCCCATTCCAGCAGCATCGGCTCAAGACAGAAACAAAATCTCTGGACGGGGCATCAGCTCATTGCAAGGTGAACATACGCACACACATACACTGGCATCATTGTAGCTTCATCAAATCCCCAAACCTTCATGTCTTTGGATGGAAAACTGAGCACACTATGGAAACCCACCAGGAAAACATGCGAACTCCAAGTAGAGATCACAAGTGACGTGACTTCCTGTGAGACAGCAGCGCTACTGCTCTGCCACTGTGCCACCACGTATGTGTAACTATTAGCAGTATTCATTATTTAAACAAAGTTAACAATTTATCTGTAAAATGTAACATACATATTTTTAATGTATTTCATCACGAAAGTGATATCAAGTATAAATCTAAGAATTCTAAATGTGAAGAGACCTGGAATATTATAAATTTAATGTGTTCTGCGTGATGATGATGCTTGCCACTGCTGTCAGGTCAGGAGGAAGCCCCAGAAGCGTGTAGCAATTTAACAACTGGGTCGGTTTTAAGATGACGTTTACGATAGTCTACTTTAATGATAAAGTAAACTACGAGGTTAAAGAGGACAATTCAAGTTTAAAGCTGAAATTTTCACTTTAATCACAAAATAGACATTTTCATTATGTCCTTATTTTTTTTTTTTTTTTTTTTTCCTCTGTGGCTCAAATACACCGCTGTACATTCTGATGGTATTGTAAAAGTGCAAAAAAAAAAACAGCACAGAAGGTGGTATGTGAGACTTTTAAAATGTATCATTGTCATTACTTTGGGGAATATGCAAAGCTTGAATATCAAAGCACCACGAATGCATTTGTATGTCGGCATTTTGCTTCATCATATCGAACCATTCATCAAACATCATGCACGCATATCGATCATGGAGGATCCTAAAAGCGGCTGGAGTAGCAAGAAATACTGTCTTATTTTTGGGGAAACACGGTAATAAACCTGAGATCTCTGATGTGTCTCTGTGTTTATGTTAGAACTGTTAGGCATTTATTGTAGCAAGCAAAGCTGTTTTTCTTTTTTATTAAAGAAATTGGAAAATAATAGCAATTTTCAGATTTCCAGTTTAATATTTTTACAGCTTTATAGACCCTTCTCAATATTAATCGTTTGTCCATCAGCTATATTTTTTTGTTTTGATTTAAGAATACTAATTTTCATCATTTTAGCCATGTAAGTAACTGTAGCCTTCACTAATTGCTCATTTTGTTTTACATTTTTGGTATTGTTTAGTAACTAAGTAATTTACTGATTAGAACTCAATATCATTTTTCTAAGATGCTTTGAAGAAAGGCATTTTTCAAGTAAGTAATAATAATGAGGAAATAAGTAAAGATTTTTAAAAAGCAATGTTTAGCACATTCAGCTGTAAAACACAAGAAGGGAAATTGGTGTGAACATTAGGTCTCCTGGACTTAAAGAACAAAAAGAAGCATAGGTGAGAAAAAAATGGCTGTGTTAAATGCATCTGAGCAACTATGGCTTTTTTTGCATTATAGGTAGGAAGAGGCATCGCAAAGTGTGCCTGGGTTCTGCTTTCTCTTTGATACTATCACTTTGTGTATGTAGAGAATCCTGTTTTTATGTAGAGCTGTGGTTTCAGGTGTCACTTGTTTGTTTTTAAGCTGCATTTTTCAAATGTGTCCTTTAGGCCATTGTGCATATAAACAAGCATACAATGTTTACAGACACACCAATCTTCAATTCATCCATTCAATAAAGTAAAAATATCAATAATAAAAAAAAATACATTCAATTGTTGGTATTCTAGGGATTTGTATTCATGGATTTGAATATTTGCAGAAGGCAGTTGACAGGTTGACATCCTCTTCTGGCCCAGCCCTGCCTCCCATTCCCAAGCTACGCAACATGAAGAAGTGAAGAACTCAGGTTGGCTTAGCATTATGTGATACCAAATGCATTTATGGACTACCGCTATGAATTTAAGTTAATTTAAATTGTATATATGTAATTGTTAGGAGCATTAAGTTGCATTGATAATTATTTTATGTTGTGTACAATGTATACAAGTATGTAAACTTGTAAACCTATTAAAACTGAATTTACATTTATTTATTAATTCCGAATTAAATTCTCTTTTACATTACATTAAAGATCTTGTTTATCTCTGTTATATACAGTACAGTATTTGAATTAGCTTATCTGAAAAACATTTAAATTTGCATATTTAAGTGAGAACCATAGTACTAACGGATTTCAGTTTTGGCGTGTGGACTTGACACGTAAGCTTAGTGAATACAAAAACCTTACTGTATTAAAAACAACACATGTGGTACAAACATACTTGTAGTACCAAGTATATTTAACATAACTATTCAAATTGTAATGTTTTAATCATTTAAGAGCCCTAATGTGGTATGAATATAAGATGAATTAACCTTGATACAGACCTCTATTGTTGTAGCCTTTAGAAAACATAATCAATGATTAGTGCATTGCTAATTCATGCTTTTATTGGTTATGCAGACATTTGTGGGGTTTTCTATATATGTATATACACACACGCACAGTGGGATGCAAAATAAATGTACACCGTAGTAAGGGTCTACAGTGGCATGTAAAAGTTTAAAATGTCTGTTACTGTGAATAGTTAAGTAAGCAGATGATATGATCACCAAAAATAAATTAATATTTTAAGCAAAATTACATTTTTATTTCCATCATTCACAGGTACAAAATACCAAAAAATAAAAAGGGCCTAAAGCACAAGTTTGGGCACCCGACATGGTCAGTACTTAGTAACACCCCCTTTGGCATGTATCACAGCATGTAAATGTTTTTTGTAGCCAGCTTAGAGTCTTTCAGTCCTTTCTTGGGGTATTTTTGTCCATTTGTCATTGCAAAAAGCTTCTAATTCTGCAAGATTTATCTTGTTGTAGGACCCATCCTCTTTTTAACTTCAGCATTTTTACAGATGGTGTGATGATTTTATCCAGAATTTGCTGGTATTTATTGGAATCCATTCTTCCCTCTATCAGTGATGTGTTCCTTGTGCCACTGGCTGCAGCACAAGCCCAAAGCATGATCAATCCACCCCCATGTTTAATAGTTCGAGACATGTTCTTTTCCTGGAATTAGGCACCCTTTTTATCTCCAGACATACCTTTGCACATTGTGGCCAAAAAGTTCTATTTTTACTTCATCAGTACACAAGACTTGTTTCCTAAACACATCAGGCTTGTTTAGGTGTTCATTTGCAAGCTTCAGATCTTAAATTTTGTTGTTAGGATGCAGGAGAGGTTTTCTTCTGCTGACTCTACCATGAAGTTCATATTTGGTCAGGTGTAGCTGCACAGTAGAACAGTGCATCACCATTCCAGAGTCTGCTAAATATTCCTGAAGGTCTTTTGCAGTCAGATGGGGGTTTTCATTTTCCCTTCTAGCAATTGAATGAGCAGTTCATTCAGAAAGTTTTCTTGGTCTTCCAGACATAAATTTGACCTCTACAGTTCCTATTTACTGACATTTCTTAATAACATTATGAACTTAGGAAACAACCACCTGAAAACGCTTTGCTATCTTGTAGTCTTCTTCTGATTTGTGAGCGTCAATTATGTTGTTTTTCAGAGTTCTAGGCAGATGCTTAGAGGAGCAAATTGCTGCTGATTGTTGTGACATGTTTTCAGGAGTCAGAGAATTTGTACAGCTTTGCAGTTTGCATCAGAAGGAGTTTCCCAATGATGACTGTAAACAAGCCATAGCCCTAATGAGCTAACGAAAGTCTGAGACTCTATAAAAGTTATGAGACCTCAGATATCTTGGGGTGCCCAAACTTTTCATGCCATTGCGCACATGCCTTTATTTTTAAATTAATAAAGCTTCCATTATTTGAACCTGAGACTCTTTGTTTATGTGTTCGGGGTTTGGGGCTCTCTGACGGCCTATATATACATAAATAAAGGAGACAGAGGCTAACAGAGGTCTGCTTTGGCTAGTAATACAGTAGACTTTGCATATCTGATTCTAGCTCTGATCTCCTAGATTTGCATCTCACCTATGCCATCTCAAGATGAACAGTTTAAGAAATAGAGCGTGAATGCTCCCCATAGCAATTTGTTGCCAGTCAGAAAAAGGGGGTGTCTCAGGTATGTGGCAAATGTAACAGGTTCAGCAACTGGCTAAAAGAGATCTTCTTTTGCTAAGAGGCAGAACTAGTGGCTATGATTCCAGTTTCCTAGGTTCATGTTTTACTTCTGCCATATCAGGGAGGAAGACTGGGGGAGTGAATGGTAGTAGCATCAGGCTGAGCGATTTGTCACCAATGACAGCTTTGAAATAAGGCTGCTTTGGATGGTAAACATCCAGAGATGAGCTAAAAGGAGTTACTTTTAAGGGCCACAAATAAAATCACAAAATTTACCAAGACTTTTTTGAAATGCAGTGTGTCTGGTTACTGGGTGAAAGAGAGAGAAGGAGGGATATATTTTCAAATGCATCAGTTATTTGACTAATTTTCTAAATAACTTTTAGGTATGATCAATAAGAGAGCTTACTGCTACTTGTTCACTCATTCATTGTGTGTCTATTTAGTACAATTGTTGAACATTTGAGTGCTGTCGTATTTAAACTTATTGAGCCATACAGCCTGTCAATGTTTTCTCCAAACTAAGCCACCTGGACACAGAAGGAAGAACAAAAAAAAGTAACCCCCCCTTGTTCCTGTCAGTCTTTTCAAGTAAGCAGTGATGGCAGGTGAGGGATTGGCAATCAAAACAGTGTTTTAAACTAAAATGTGTAAATTAATTGTGTTTGTTGATCTGGAGAAGGTATTTAACAGGAGGTTATTGGATGTGTTGAGATGGACATTGAGCAAGCATGAATGAATGAGTGAATGATTAGTATCTGTGATATTTGCAATATTAGAAAGAAGCAAGTGGCTAACCTGAAAGTGTTTTTGCATATTTACAGGGGCAAGTGGACTTGCTGTTTTTGATAATGATGAGGGTGGTACAGTAAACAGAGGTTGGCATTCCATGTACAGTATGTATCACAACCTTGTTATTTTCTGCTTAGAATTTGCATATTCTCATCATGTTTGCTTTTTTTATGGCCACTCCTAAAACAGGGTAATGAAAAAGTTTCTCCCTTAAGACTCTTTAACTGCAGGCAAGAAGGACACTTGTGAAAGAAACCACAATGAGGCCAGCAGTCACTTCATGGTATTTACAGATTCAGTAGTTTAGAGTAAAGGTTTCCCAGCTAAATATATAAATAGGTCTGTTTAGAACTGCACAAACAGAAACAGTTACTCAAAATGAACCTTGTGGAAGCAACTCTGGAATTTGCCAGCAATCACGAGAGTGGTCCAGTTTTCATGTGAGAAAAGGTTTAGTGGCCAGATGAGAGTAAGTTAGAGCTTTTTGGCTAAAGCAGTGGTCGGTGAACTGGGGTAAATTTACCCCAAATGGGGTAAAAACAAAAATGTCAGGGGTAACGGAGACTCATTTAACTTAAATAAAAATTATATACATTATAAAAAATTAAATGAAATGTGAAAACATTATTTTAGTAATTTAAACTTCTACACGACCGCTGCAACTAGCTTAATACTGTCATCTCTCACAGCTCGGCGCTGGCGTACACATATGCTACATTTGCATATTCTGCCGTCCTATTTTGTAACTGCATGAACAGCGAACGAGAGCATAGCGATGTGTTTGAGTACTGATATAGTCACACGTGTTGCTGATATATGTACGCCATTCTAACCTAGTAGTTTTGCACACCTATGTAATATTTGTGGTTAAAATTTTGACGAGCAAGGTAACATAATATTTTATTAACAAAAGTTAAATTATTAATAAATGAAAAGGCCTTAATTTAACCGAAGTATGCTCAACAATAACCACGGATGATTTTTACCTTTCAGAAGGCTTCAAATAGGAAGAGAGTATATCATGAAGAGTTCCTCAATTATGGGTTCACACAAATAGAAG